>NC_039358.1:40697817-40997817 GCF_003573695.1 Papaver somniferum
AAATCTCCCAAAACTCGTTTGTGCGGCGGTAGGGTAGGTCTGATTTTGTGTTTTTGTTAATAGATTAGGTTAAATTTATATTTTGTTGGTAGTTATTAGTTTAGTTATAGTCTTAATTAGGGTTTGGGTAATGTCTACACTTTAGGACATCCATTATAAGTATAGGGTGGATGGCCTTATAAAACAACGGTCCCCCAAAAAAAGGCTGGTCCCCAAAAAACGGTTCCTTGATACGACCCATCTTTAGCAAGCTTATGTTATTGCCACTGGCAGGCCCCGGAAGGGTATAGAAATGATGCAATGGAAACGGGCCTACAGTAATACCGCAAGTGCACGGTCGTCAGTTGTAGCTCGTGCAAGTACGGGTCGATCCACAGAGATTGGGTGTGTTTCGGAAAAGTGTCTTAGCTAATTGGGTTCCTAGATTTGCTTTAGGCTTAGAAGCCCTTTGGAAGTGTTGGGCTTAATGTACTATTGGGTTTGAATGCCCTTTGAATGGATTGGGCTTAGTGGGTTTGTAAACATAAAATGAACTGAGCTTGGGCTCAGTTGTCTTTAAAGTGCAAATGGGCTTTGGTTTTGGGAAACTGGTTTGAGCCTTGGGCTCAACAGTTCAATTTGATTTGGGCTTGGTTTTTGAAAGTTGGGCTCTGTTTCAGTGAGCTGATTTGAGCTTTGGGCTCAGCAGTTCAACTATGAGTTGGGCTTAACAGAGAACTAGGCTTTGGCCTTGGTCTTACAGTTGGTCTAGACCTTGGGCTTCTGTTTTAGTAAAGAATCTGGGCCTTTGGGAGTGATTTGGACTTGGCTTGGCAACTGCATGGGAAATGCACAACAGGAGCAGGTGCACAGCAGGGATTGCAGCAGCAGCACTAGCAGGGGAAGCAACAGCAGGAGCAAGGGCTGCAGCAGTTGCAGGGCAGGAGAGGAAGCAAAGCAGCACAAGTGCTGCAGTAGAAGAGAAAGGCAGCTGCAGCTTGACAGCAGCAGTTGCAGAAATGCAGCAGCAGCAAAAGTGACAGAAAAAGAACTGCACAGCAGCACAAGAGCTGCAGCAGCAATTGTAGCAAATAGAAGAACTGCAGCAGGAGCAAAAGTAAGCAGTGAAAATGCAAAACAGAAAATGCATGTAAACCAAACAAATGAAAGAAAACAATACTAACAGTTGAAGATGGATGGCAAACTAGGGCATTGATTCCACCTCTTAACCTAGACTAAGTTGGATATTCCAATTGCAACCAAAATGTCCTCCCAAGGTACTAGTTATCTGATTAAAGCATAACTAGTCTGAGGTTTGGACCATAAGCAATTCACATGGGTTGCTGCACTTTCAGTCACAGGGGTATCCTAACTACAGAGTATGCCTGACATACAATGTGAGAGCAAAGTGATGAAAAGCAAAAATTGTAATCTCCTACACAGTGGCTTTAAGGTTTCATCTTCACCCTAGTGGTGAATTAGAACATGCTAACAAACATCAAACAGATACACACAACAACATCATACACATCACAATAAAAACATATGCAAATGGTTAACAGTGCAATGTAACAGGAGCAAGATAAAACAGTAACAATTGAAATTAAGCTAACCCAATTAGGGGGAAACTTGGCTAGTCCAAGAACAGTTTTCTCTCTACACATCAGTTCCTATTTATAGTTTACAACAAAAAATACAAACCCTAATTCGAAACCCTAAAATTTTGGGGAAAATCAAATTCTCTCACCAATTTTCTGAATTAAGCTCGACCCATGCCCTGTTGATGTTCCCTCTGCTCCTCCTCTGCTCCACAGCTCCCAATTCAGTCTACTGATGCCCTAGCTTTTCTCTTTCTTATCTGTAGCACCTAGGGTTGATGCTAAGAACAAGAAAGGGAAATACTAGGGAGCTGGATGATGGTGAAGCTCGAGGTGGTGATGGAAGAGATGGTGGTGGCGTACATGGTGTTGCAGTTGCAGCTCTGCAACTGTCGGGTGGAGGAAGATGAGATCGAGTTTTGGGAAGAAGGGGGTGTTTGGGTGGTAGTATAGGCTTTGGTGCTAGGGTGTGAGGCGGGATTATCTGAGTCGATGTTTGGCGAGATGATCCGTAGGATGTGACGATGGTAGGTGGATCCAACGATGAGGTGGGAGGCTATGGGTAGCGACCGTCGGATGGAGGAATACAACGAAATGGACGGCCCAAGATGGAGATCGGCGCTGCGATGTAAAGCAGGAGCTTCGGAGATTGATGTGCGACGATGGAGCGACCGTAGGATGCTGAGAGGCTTCAATCTGACGGCTGAAATCCGAGACGGGCTTGGGTAATGGAAATGGGTTTGAGAAAGGATTTTGGGCCTTGGGTGTGCCAGGCCCATAACTTCTTTAAGAACAATTCTTCCTTCTTGAGCCCATTTCTACCCTCTTGGTCTTGTGCACAACATTCTTCGCGGCTTCCTCGCGTAATTCCTCCCGGCTTTTTACTACTTTTCTGCTCTTTTTGCTCCGCAATTCATCCAGACTTTATTTATTACCTAAAAAATGCAAAATTAATTAATAAAAATATTTATTCTTGAAAACAATGAAAATACAGAATATGGGATAAAATGTAGAATTAATGCGCAAAAGATGAGTTAAATGCCAACAAAAAGAGATAAAAATATACAATATTTGGCACTCATCAGCCACCCTTTCAGGCCCATCAGAGATTTATTTGTTGTGCCAAATCCTAAGAGGAATTTCAACTACTGATTTGAAATATGGACCAACCAGCCAAGTAATTTGTAACATTGACATCTTATACTAATATAAAGAAAAGAGGTATTTTTGGTGAAGCCTTCTTTTTTGGTGAAGGTTTTTCACATGACAATAATATCCCTATTAATTAAGCTTTTAGTTAATATTTGTATATTTATAGGAATGCCATTGTTTTAAAAAGAGATCAAAAAAATCAAAATTTAGATATCTTTAAAAATACACACATCGGATTTTTGCAAAATTAATATATTTGGAAAGCTTTTTAAATTATCTACGTAATGAGTACAAACAAGGATATTAAATTTTTATTTAAGAATTTTTTTTCATTATTATCAAATTTGGTGTTGTTAAAAGAATCCAATTCAAGCATTGCATCGCACATGTTGCCTTACTAGTGCTAGATAAAACGAGGTCTCCAAAAAATTTACTGTAGGATCAGAATCTCGCAACAACGGCATGCTTGCGAAATTACTAGCAATACATCACGAAGACATCGCAGTATGATTTCAGAAATGACATAAAAGATGACATCAGCTTAAACGTGAGAAAAGTATGATGATCGTGCGAAATTTAGGATGTTTGCGAAGTTAACATTTGTAAGCTTGCGATATCATCGCAAGCCAGATCCGAAATTAGGGGAAATCTTAGCTGCGTATGAGCTGTCACCCACTAGGTAGAATCCTATATAAAGAGAAGGGCAAGAGAGATAAAGGGGATAGATAATCAGAAAGAGAGACACACTTTAGGAGAGGATACATTCTGTAGAGAGAGAAAGTAGAATTGGTTATATTATTATTATCTCCTTCTTCTTCCTCCTTCAAGAACCTAAAGCTCCAAATACTCATTAATGGAGTCTACATATCAAGATGTAATTACAAATAATCATAGTAGAACCTAAACCCGTGGATGTAGATCAAATTGATCGAACCACGTAAATCTTGGTCTTATTTTCTGTTTTCATTATCTTTATTTTCATATCAAATAAGTTTAAATCTAGAAATCATAGTCATGATAATACAAGGGGTGTGTTGTAGGATTTCCTGCAACTACATAATGGCGCTAGAAATAGGGAACGAGTAAAGGATTTACCCTTCCTGTAACTTGTTGATTCAAGAAATTTTCATGAAGATTAGCTATTGTTCATATTTTTCTAAATCTACAAAATATAGGTTCAAAAATGGAAATTTTATGGAAGAAATCACACTTTCAGGGAGTAAACATCATCAACAATTCAAAGACATGAAAATAGTGAGAGAAAAAAATTAGTTGTTGTGGTGAAATTTAAGGAGAAAATGGAAGTTTCAGTGGAAGATTTTCATGTTCAGGAGAAGAAGGCAAATGTGAAAGAAGTTAAGGAAGGACGAAGAAAAGATAAGAGGCAGATGCTGCAATTTCTATCACAAACAGAAATTCGCACATATGGTTTGAGTTGGAGCGAGTAAGCGATAGGTCACGGGTCCGAATTTCGCAGAGACACATATTTTTCATTTTCTTCTCATTTGCATGGGAGAATAAAATAATAAGAGAAAAACATTGTGCGTTTATTTCGCAAAGAGATTCTTAAACAATTGGTCAAGAGAACAATATGTACGTTCGTGGTCGCAAGTTCGAACTTCCCTGTAAGCATAGTTTTCTTCTTTTTACAGATATCGAAAAATGAATAATTTCGCAATATTGTTTCATTAGTTCGCAAACAAGAGGTAGCACAGTTGGTCAAGCTTCGCTAGAGTGAGTTGTAACACTCGAGTTCGAATCCCTCATCAAGCTTAATTTTTCGCACATTTTTGAAATCCTAAAGGCGAAGAAATGGAATAAAGTACAACATTGTGTGTTTCTTTCGCAAGCAACAAGTAGCGCAGATGGTCAGAGAAGGAGTATGCAAACTAGAGGACATGGGTTCGATTCTCCCTGCGACCAAATAATTTTTGCTTCGCAAATATTCATTTGGCAGAGTTGATATTTGATTACTTCGCACAGTCTTTGATTATTTCGCAAGGGAGGGTTAGCACAGTTGGTCAGGAGGCATGAATGCAAGCAGCAGGTCGCGGGATCAATTCTTGCTTCTCGTATATTTATTTTTATTATGCGAAATTTATACAAAATTGCTTCTTACACAGTTGGAATTTGATTACTTCGCAAGAACTTTGATTATTTCGCAAAAGAGGCTTAGCATAGTTGGTATGGTGCGAGAAAATCCAAGAAGCAGATCAAGGGTTCAAGTCTCACTTCTCACACTTCTTTTTGATGCGCGAAATTCATACATTTCAAGGCATTTATTCACTTCTTTGACAACAACAACGACTCAGATGAAAGATAAGTACCACTTCCTTGAACATTTTACTTTATATTAAGAACGAATAAAAAGATTTTTGATTTGATTTACAAAAAAGCGATTCAATCGCATGATTACAAAGATTTCAAAGATTATAAAGATTACTAAGATTTCAAGATTACAAAGACTTCAAAATTACAAAGATTGCGAGATTCCAAAATTACAGAAAACTGAGAAAATTTAATTTATATGTTTCTCTAGAATATTTCTTTTACAGAGAATAAAAAGATTTTTGATTTGATTTACAAAATGCGAAACAATCGAAGAATTACAAAGATTTCACAATTACAAAGATTTCAGAATTATAATGTATTAGAATTTCTATTGAATATTTACTTTGCTTCAAATGATATGATATTATGAGAATGAAAGAATGAATGAAAGAATAAAAGAACAAAGAAACGCGAAAATTTTGCAAGAGACAATCTAAGATCCATAAAAATCTAAGATTATAATGGGGCGAACCTTTATGGCGTACACCCTAGTTCGCGAATAAAATTTTGCAAGAGGAAAATGTAAGACCTAAAGTACGTCATAGAAGGGGGTACCTGTAGCATGACTCAGGGAAAAGGTTACACCCTCCCTGAAACCTGTGTCATGTAGATTTGGGGTCAATAAAGCCCATCCGGGAGAGACACCTTGGATTCTCAGACTAAGCATATGACTTAGGTTTGGCGACTAAGGTAATAAAGACTCTCCCAAGGAGTGCAGAATCTGATCAAGGCGCCGAGGTACACGGTTGAGTCAAGAGTGCCAGGGGCGTTTGAAGCGTCCTTGCCATTCTTGACAAGTCTTGGTTTATACTGCACTCGGCCCGAAGAAAACCCCACTTAGGGTGCAGTGTCGTAACCATAAGCCCTATAGGTAAAAGGGATAAGAGGCTGCGAAAACAACTGGTTGTTGTTAAGACCGGATGGGAGGAGCTAACCTTGTATGGTAGAAGTACGCCTCCTTGAAGGGGCAACCATGGGGGAGATAAAGGCGACACCCTCCATTAGGGAGCTGATAAGTGTCTTAAGACGCAAATGTCATGAGGCTTTTTACTCGCAAGGGTATTAAGGCTTGTCATATTTGTGCAAAAATCCTGAAGAGGCAATAATACTAGAGAAAAAGATAAGACGAGATCAATGGGTCATTACATGAAAGTGTGAAGACGTCCTGCGATTTCGTCGCAAGACGACAATGTCATGGGGCTTTATTTTCGCAAGAATATTTAGGCCTGTCATATTGTCGCAACAATCCTGAAGAGGCAATAATACAAAAGAAAAAGTTAAGGAAAGATCAATGGGTTTTTGCATGAAAGTGCAAAGACGTCCTGCGATTTTGTCGAAATGACAAGAGGTGGCAAAATAAGACCTTTAACTAGGAAGGAAAAATAAGACCACATAAGAAAATGAGTAAGCATGTAAGCTTGCGAGAATGATTACATGTAAGCAAACAAGCTTGCGAATATGTACATGGAAATGAAACTGAGGCAGTGAAAATGCCGCAGACTTGATATTATGATCATACTGTTATGAGATACTAATAGTGCAGGAAAAAGGAAAGATGAAACACAAGTAAGAACTTGTGAGGAACAATAACTACACGAAGAGGAATGCATACACTAAAGAAAAAGCCAGAGAAATGGAGAATGGAGGCAATTTAAAGCTACATCAATTTTAGCGTGCAAAATGAGCTAAGTAACGCAAACATTAGCTATACATTGCAATAGATAAGCATTCTCATCATACAAACATCATACTCGCATCATAAAAGCATTGCATAAGCATTTCATAACATAATCATCACATAAGCATTATACTCGCACAAGTACTTTACAAAACTGTACGGAATAATATTGCAGAACTTCGCAATAATATCGCCGAATTTCGCAGAATTATTCAGAATTTCGCAGAATTTTTCAGAATTTCGTAGAATTATTCATAATTTCACAGAATGTGTCAGAATTTCGCAGGATTATTCAGAATTTCGCAGAATGTTTCAGAATTTTGCAGGATTATTCAAAATTTCGCAGAATGTGTCAGAATTTCGCAGAATGTGTCAGAATTTCGTACGATTATTCAGAATGTGTCAGAATTTCGCAGAATGCGTCAGAATTTCGCAGAATGTGATTATTTCACAGAATGTGATTATTCCGAACGATATGATCATTTCGCTCAATTATTTCGCACAATTATAAGCAACTTGAAGAGATTATACTATGGCATGAGCACAAAACATGAGACATAGGAAAGATGAGAATGAAGAAACAATTCGCACATTCAACATTTTCTCAAAGATTCTACCCTCATAGATAAAGAACATAGGCAACTATGGATTACCAAGAAAACATTTTATGTTCTTTATCTTCTCGGCAAGAATCACCAAAAATGGAGTAATAATTTCGCATGAATAGAGGCAATACTTATTATTCTCATTCAAGGACGGATACTTCTTACATTTCGAGAATTGAATATTTCTTATACTTCATCAAGGATACTTCATGCTTCTTATACTTCTTCAAGGATACTTTATGCTTCGCATACTTCAAAAGATGATACTTCTTATTTACTTTGCAACGCTCCAGAACTTCACAAAACAATAGAGGCAAGTACATACTTTTCAAGTCCAATATTCTTTCGCTCGTTCCTCCAAGAACTACTACAACAAGGTGGATTTTTTCTTAAAGATCGCTTTTCAAGCAATATTCAAGAAAAAAGAGGCAAGATGTAAGAACAGAATCTCGCAACAACGACATGCTTGCGAAATTACTAGCAATACATCACGAAGACATCGCATTATGATTTCAGAAATGACATAACATATGACATCAGCTTAAACGTGAGAAAAGTATGATGATCGTGCGAAATTTAGGATGTTTGAGAAGTTAACATTTGTAAGCTTGCGATATCATCGCAAGCCAGATCCGAAATTAGGGGAAATCTTAGCTGCATATGAGCTGTCACCCACTAGGTAGAATCCTATATAAAGAGAAAGGCAAGAGAGAGAAAGGGGATAGATAATCAGAAAGAGAGACACACTTTAGGAGAGGATACATTCTGTAGAGAGAGAAAGTAGAATTGGTTGTATTATTATTATCTCCTTCTTCTTCCTCCTTCAAGAACCTAAAACTCCAAATACTCATTAATGGAGTCTCCATGTAATCAAGATGTAATTACAAATAATCATAGTAAAACCTAAATCCGTGGATGTAGATCAAATTGATCGAACCACGTAAATTTTGGTCTTATTTTCTATTTTCATTATCTTTATCTTTATTTTCATATCAAATAAGTTTAAACTTAGAAATCATAGTTATAATAATACAAGGGGTGTGTTGTAGGATTTCCTGCAACTACATTTACACCGGAAATATTTCAATCTGCCAGTGTGGTAGAACTGTTCTTCCGATCAAGGCTTCATTTTGGGCTTGGATCACGAAATTTATACCAAGTAATCCATGGTCCACAAAAGCCTAGATAGAGTCTTGTACGAGGTCTCCACTCGAGAGTGTAGAGAGAGAGTGTCTTCGGCTACTTCTTCTGTTGTTGAGAGCTCTAGGGTTTGAACGATTTCCAGAAATTCTTCTTCCATTTTAAAGATGAAATAAAAAATCTCAGATTCACCATTCCAAGTGTTCAAACCGGTTTCGTTGTTATCGAAATGGCCACCGGTAAGCAGAAATGGATTGAAACACAGCAATAGATAAAGAAGAAGGTCAAGTATGGCGATTCCGAAGGATTCAGTAATTCTCTTCCTCATCTTTCCCATGATATTGTTATTTATGATATTTTAACAAGAGTTCCTGTTGATAGTTTAATGAGATTCAGATGTATATGCAAATCATGGTCTAATTTAATTGTCAATGATTCGAAATTTATCGGTTTACATTTAAGCAGAAGTTATAGTGATCGTGGATTTATTTGGCTTTTTCATAGTGATAATAATCTTGACAGAGATAATGATTCTTATTTTATGAGATCTAATGGTGTTGTTTTCTATGATATTGATAAGAAAGAAAAGAAGGTTTTTCATTTTAGACCTGAAACTGGTTTGGTAAACAATAGACTTTTCATTCGAGATTCTCTTAATGGTTTACTACTTTTATCTTATGTAGAAGATGGACTTGTTACTAATCATGTTTATAATCCAATCACTGGTTATTCAATTAACCTTTCTATTCTTCAAGATATTGCTTGTCTAAGGAATTATTATGAGTTCCTTCCGCAGTTGGCTTATGATTCAATCATGAAAAAGTACAAGGTTTTTTGTATTTATTATTATACTGGACGGTTTCAGATACTGAACGGCCAGTACTTTTTCAAGATTCTTACTCTAGGTACTGAAAGTGAACCATGGAGAGATGTGGTTGTTTCGGAATTGTATCCTCGTTTACGGCATGATGACCTTCAACCGAGGTTTGCTAGTGGGTCTTTCTATTGGTTGACCCATGATAGGTTTGAGAGTTATTCAAGCGATGGTTAGAGAAAAATACTTGCTTTCGATGTTAGTAGAGAAACATTCTACACAATAAGATATCCAAAGAGAGCTTTGAATGATTCTAATCTACTTGAGATCGATGGAGCAGTCTATTTCCTTGATTATGTGTCCGCGGGGAAGCTGAAGTTATGGGTTTTGAAGGAGGATAAGGAGAAGAAGAATAATCAACATCGAGAATATGAATGGGTAGAGAAATACAATGTTGATGATGCGCCTAGTTTAAGTGGTGTGGAGCGACCCTCATCCATCTTTGGTTACCAACCGGTCCCATCTGCTCGTTATTATGCAATTGTTACAACTCCTACAGTTAAAATCATATTTAGGGCCTGCCATATACCTGATGAGGCACACAGGGAGGGCTTGAAGGAGTTTTGTAGTTACGATATTCAGTTAAGAAGGTCAGCTTCCATCTTTAAGATTAGGGGTACACCTTACCAGTGGCATCTCAACTGCCTAGCCAACTTCTAATCAAACTATGCTGGTATGTATTAAGACCTCCAGTTTCTCAGAAAGTTCTTATGTACACTTAAGGTTTTCCTTTATTTTCCTTGTTTTGTTGGATGATAATTATCGTGATTGTTTAGGTTTGATTTCTGATAGGTGTGTCTGCTCTAGGCTCAAAACAAAGTTTCTACAACAGTTACATACGATAAGCAGTGATGCACAGATTGAACATGTGTAAATTGTATAGACGCTGTGAACTAAATTAGCAGAAGAGTGAATACCTAGCTGAACTTGTGAAGGTACCAGCAAAGCTAAGGCGTGTGGACAATATTTTCACAAATTTATCATTTTTGATGCCAGAATGCATATACAGAACAATGTAGGATCACATTCTGCTTGGATTTCATGTGTTTTTCATGCTAGTAAAGGCAATTACACGCTTTCTTTGTTTGAGTTTTATTTGCCTCAAGGAGTATTTGTACCATCTAATATCTAAAATTAGCTTTGCCTTGGGAAATAAAGGATTTCTTGTTTAGGATTTCAACTTTCAATCTTTTGAGCCACATAGTAGCTTCGTAGACTACGATTTGTTTTCATGTGGGTTGGAATCCATGTGGAGAACATGAGAATGCCCCTGTAGTTATGTGAACATACATATTTGTATAGTACATTCATTAACCAAGAAGTAAATTCATGAGCGACTCCCCCCTCCTTTCTCAATGTTGCAGCAAACACTTGTTCATCCAGTATGTTTTCTACATATATTCATCATGCTGTATGTTTTCTCCATTTAATCTCCATGCATTTTGTTTATAACGAGTGTTGCAAAGTTGGTGTCCACGCTCCCTTTAAGTTTGGAAATCGAAATGCTGGCGTTGGAGTTTTAATAATTGACTTTGTAGGTTGCGTTCTCATAACGATGAGTGTTACCAGGGTCCTATTGCATGCTCCTTTTTAAGTTTGGAAATCGGAACGCTGGTATTGGAATACTAATGATCGACTTTGCAGGTTATGCAGTTGCAGTGTGCAGGCAGTACTATTAGGTTTGATCACTGCAACGCTACGTTATCAAAATCTGGGCGCCTGGAGGTATATAGTGTTAGCAAATACAGGGGACTTGTGAGTCAAGTATCCCAACTATTTCTTTGTTAATCGGTACCTGCTAACTTAGTAAATGAACTTTCAGTTGGAATTTTAGATACATGACTGTAAAATGATCCTAAGATAAATTAGGAGGCTTATCTACTGGCGAAGGAATGTATTAAAAAAGATCTTATGATCCTGTGATTTTGCAGACGAACCTTGCTTGATATTTTTAGTTTGATTATGATTCTGCCCTGTGAGTTTATAGGAGTGATCTACAACATACTGTTGTGAGTTTTAGAGAAACATTTCAACCAGGCAGTAATCTACTTTTTTTTTTGCGTACAAACGCAAATGCACAAACACTATCTGCCACAGGGGCAATCCAGATAGGCAATCCAAAGCTGTCTTACAAAGGCTGAATAACTTGACCAATCGACAACAAAATGGGTTTTCAAGTTTCTGATCAAAACAAAAAAAAAATGAGTTTTTAAGTTTGGTAGAATCTTACGTAGAGGATCGTCACACTCTAAAACTACCTAACTTTGTGCGTAGTTGTATTAAACAAGTGAAAAACTAATTGAAAATTGAATAATTAGATTAGTGACTACTTTATGTTAAGATTAACATAATTAATTGGAAATTAGTGCTCCATAAATCATACTCCATTACATACCCCATCATCATACAACTAGCAATTTTTATATACAAAAGGCCTTCTTATTTCCACCCAAATGGTTACATTTCTAGTTGATAGGCTTGATGCCTCGATTGATCATTGTATACTTGGAATTTGCACTAGTTTGAATGCGATCATATTTCAAATAATACAAGAATCAATTTTTGTACCTCGTCTGGATACAAATGCAGTCCACCAAGAATTTATTTTTGCACGAGTTTAAATTTTTGGGCGGAAATATCCATTTCGTACGCTATAAAAGCAGTTGATCAGCAAGGTAATAGCTTCTTCTTTGAGTGCTTCGTTTAGCACTTCATCATCATCAGTGTGGTTTGTGCTCACTTTATAATGTCTGTCACGACTCATGATCATTCCTATTATTAAGGTTTGATCCCCTTCCCTTGATTGGCCGCAACCGTACGAGGTTTCATGCTCGAACGGCCGAGGTCATATGTTGCAAAGAAGCTATTGATGAATTCAGCTATGGGAAGAAATTTATATGCGTTAGCGATTGATCAATTCAGTTATTAGGCTTCATGAGTAAGAAAACTGTCTTCATATATACATATATGTGTAAACTTTAATCTTTATATCTTGCAAGTTTATGTAAATGACTGATCTATGATTGTTTTTCAGTTATGTTTTCTTTTGTAATTTTAAAGTTTTTGTTTTCTTTTGTAATTGTGAATGGAATATAATAAAGTTTCTGATTATATACTAGTTGAATCATTGTTGACCAAGAAACTGAGCCGGCGACGGGGAAGAGACACTCAAAGTTGTTCCTTTTTGTCAAATTGGCCTTTGGGGACGCAGACGAACCACTTTGATTTTAAAATTGTAGTAGTATCATATTTTTCGATTTGTTTTAGGTGCAAATGGCAATGATTTGGGATAATAAAAAGTGTAACGAGGTTAGGTCCAACAAAAAGACATGGGCGAACCATTAGCGTGCTGCAAAATTATAGATGAGCCGACTGAGTGAAAAAAATCCAGGGAAAAAAATGGTTGTTCAACTGGCTCGGCTCACCAGGCTGAGTTGGAACTGTGGCACATCAACTCGTGATCCTTCCACTGTCGAAAGAGGGAGGTGTTCGTTGCTCTGTGAAACCAGCCTGACGCGGTGCCCTCCGCTATAGTGATCACAGAACCCAAGCCTACGCCCGGACAATGCGATCAACTCCCAACTTGGAGCGGGCGAGTCAATAGTGTGCGCAACAGTGCCTACCAAGTGAAACCCGACCAGTGTTCAACCATCTTAATGTCCCCACTCGGGTTACAAGCTCGCGCGACCAAGCTCGACGTTCATTTCTCAAATCTTGAGATCTAAATATCAAGTATAGTTATCGCTTTTGAGAGATGTGGGACTAAATCCTTCTCCTTTGCACGTTCTTCTTACAGCGCTGGAAAACATCACGCACTATAATGGGCTAATATATTTCAGAGGTTAAGGAAGCCCAACCTAAACAAAAAACAAAAAAAAAGAAAAAGAAAATTAAGAAGAAAAAGAAGATTACATGACCCTTGCTTTCTCATAAATAAAAATCTTCCTTCTGTGAATCCTCCTCTGCAACAGAGCTTGGAGTGAACACTACGAACTCGCTGGATGGCATAGTACTGATTCATGGAATTAACAGTAAAACAGACATCCTGGTATTAGCAGCATTGAGCGGACTGTATGATTAAAAGCCTCCAAATTGCCAACAAAATCTGACTCAGTTTTGAATCCAAGTACCCGTTTTACTTGAAGATGGGTGGAACTTTAATGCCTTGAAACCGAGTTGAACGCTGTTCAGTCTGTAGAGAATTTATATGACCGTAGCTAGGGTTTAGAAACCTTATAAACATAACAGACTTTTCTTGACACACAATTCCCGGTACTTCCATATATATAACAGCTTAGATCGCAGAGACCCAACACGGCATGTTACTTAATCGCCGAAAGCCGAAGTGGTCGGAACTCACTGTTATAGCCTAATTCCGTGCAGTTATAGTAGTCTGCGATGGCAAGGGCCTTCTCTGTATTTCTTACCGGTTTCTCTGAGATATAGTCATAGAGAGATTCCAAAGCCTTGTGGCACCTGAGAGGGATGACACCACATTTTATGTATATGTGACACGTAGCGATCTAAAACCATGTTACAACGAAAGCAAAGAACCGACCTGAAAAGGACTACCCGATATAGACCATTGGATTAACACCGTCTGATAGATAGATGGAGATGGTGGATTCAAGCTTAGATTCAGACGAGATGAGGAGAGGAACCGAAAGTGGACCGGTTCATGAATACGGGGAAATGACTCGAACACCACCCCAACCAGCCGATAAATCACCCATCATCAATGTATACCAACGGTACTAGATTGTTTTAAGCTATTATTAATTGATAATTAATTGATAAATGATTTCAGGTGAATTTTTCTGTTGTGGTTAAAAGCTGAATCAAGTTCTCTTCTTAGAGTTCATGGCTCCACCACAGAGTATTTCCACCAATAAGAATCTTAGGTTTTTCCCACCATTAGGTTTTGGTATTTTCGACCCCACCGGTAGGGAATCTTGAGTTTCTGGCCCCACTCGAGGGCCCAACAACTTTTTTTTTTAATTGGAAATCGAAATTGATTAAGACTTTAAACTGCTACATGACTTATATCCCTTTCCAGTTTTCTTATTAGAAAGTCTGGTGGATGATCATCACATAAAGAACTATTGTTTGTTCTTGACTTTTTAGTTAGAGAGTCAGCTACTTCATCTGCTTCTCTCTTAACATAGCTACAAGACCAACTAGGACAAGTTCTGAGAATAGAAATGCAATCTTGAACCACACTATTTGTGGTCCAATTTATTGAACCAATAACACCATTAATAGCGTTTATTACATTGAGGCAGTCTCCTTCAAGCACCAGATGTTGAATGTCTTCCCTTTAGCCCATCGCAGTGCCTCTAAAGCTGCTACAGTTTCTGCCTACTCTTCATCTATGGCTTTACCGATCCCTCCTTTGGCTTCGACGAAGGAACCTGTAGCAGCACGAATAAGTAGACCAAATCCCATTAGTTATACAACCGAAATGAAGGAAGCATCAAAATTCAGTTTCAAAACAGATTCTTCTGGTGGATGCCATGTAATAGTACCATGTTCTGCAACAACCCTTATTACTGGTAGGATAACAGTTTCACAATCATTAATAAAATCTTTCACAGTATGAATGAAATTGGTGGGATTAAACTGCATTTTGTCAAACACAATTGTACATCTATGTTTCCATATCCACCATAGTACACAACAAATATACCTTATCCTTACCTGCATTGTATTGTCCTAAAAATTATTCGCATTGAATAAATCAGCTAACCATTCTGTAAGGTTAGTATTTGATCTTAAACCTATTAAAGAGTGACCAAGAACAAACCATAACCTTTGAGATATATGACAATCTAATAACAAGTGCTGACAAGTTTCATCATTGGACTTATACATGGGGCAGAGAGGGTCAATGTTATTAACCACCTTATGAAGTTTATCTCTAGTTGCAACACAATTATGTAAGATTCTCCAAATAAAGTGAAGAACTTTAGGAGGTAGTTGAACCTTCCGTAGTTTCTTCCATGGAAATTGTGGCACACCAACAATTTGAATATTTTGAATATAATGAGATTCATGCAATAAAATATTATAAGCAGATTTCACAGTAAACTTACCATCTCTTGTGCCTAACCATCTGAGTTGATCTCTGCCTTGCATGGGAATTCTAATTTTCAAAATTTGATCTACAACATCATTAGTAAACAAGGCTCCTAACATGTTAAAGTTCCAACTTCTAGTATCTTTATCTATAAGTTGAGAAACTTTAGAGATTAAACTAGAAGACATATCACTAGGAACTTTCTTTGCTAAACTAGGAACCCACACATCCTTCCAAATATTGATATAATAGTTCGCTAACCATAAGGCTTGTTCATGAGTCAGGGTATTGCGGTCCGTGAACCAGGTTCGCCAACCCTACTAGACTTGGAACTCAGTTGACCACACTTCATGAACTGGGTTCGCCAATTTATCCAACTCATAAAAATCAGTTCACCACGGTTTGCCAACCGGGTTCGTGAACTGTTCCCAACTGAACTTATGGTTTACGAACTGGGAAAAGGCAGGGGTCTAACAACCACACCCAATATTTCGGTTAGCAATCTATATGGACTAACTCCAATATACTTTTCAAGAGAATCAACAAGACAGTCAGACTCAATCAAGGAAAAGTATATCCAAGAGTTATATTTCTGTTTCTTAATATAATCAGCAAATCAAATAGATAAAAATCCGTGAACCTGATTAATATAACAATTGCCATGTCAAACCAAAATTTAAACGAATAATTTAGGTACCAATTTTAATCTAATCACTCCTTTGCTCTTAAGAAAATAAAAACTGGCACATCTTTGTCTTTGGCTCAATTGATTTTTAGCGCAAATATGATGAGGTCACACATTACAGTGCACATCAACAAAATAAGCATCATAATAATTTAGCATGAGATCAAATCAAAAACTAGGTACTCATTCCTAAAAATATAAGTATTGCACATGTATTCATTCATATATCCAATCAGATTACACAAGGATGTAAGTATGGTATATCAGATGTCTTGGTTGTGTCTTCTTTTCTTGATCTACAAGCTCTGTAGCAGCAACATAATCCCACTGCTAAAAAAACCAATGAACCCATCAAACTTAAGCAGATGATGATAGTTTCCATTCTTCTTTCAATTCAGTTTGTGTGATTTTTTCTTCTCTTTGCATTTCAATAAACTTTGCTGTCTCGACCTTGTATTCTAATCTGGTCTCCTTATGTAACATAAATAACAAACCAAGTTTAATCATATATAGAATAACAAAAGACTTCTAGGAGACTAGGGTTTCAGAGTGTTTTATGAATGTAATTCTGTTTCCGATAATTATTAGGAAACTAGGTATATGATGATGCAGATATGAATTGCTAGCCGCGATGGCTATTTGGAGGGATTGGGACCCGAGTCTATTTTGATAGGAAGTAGCCCAGCGAGAAATGCAGGGTATATAATACGTAAAGCACGTTTCCCGTCCCTGAAGCCTTGGCCTTGCATCTAATATGGGAAATGAGATGTTCATCCCTTTGTGGCCAACTATTGCATGCTGCGGAATCAACATGAAGGCATTCAAAAGACTCGGCTCACCAGGCTGAGTTGGAAATAGGGCAAATAAACTCGTGATCCGTGGGCGAGTCAACGTAGTGTGCGCACCAGTGCCTAACCAGGTGAAACGTCCAACTATCTTAATGTCCCCCACTCGGGTTACATGCTCGCGCGACCGAGCTCGACGTTCATTTCTCAAATCTTAAAGTCTAAATATCAAGTATAGTTTGCATTTTTGAGAGATGTGGGACTAAATTCTTCTCCTCTACACTTGACAGGACTGGAGAACATAACGCTTTGTAATGGGATATATGTGTCGGAGTTAAGAAGCCCAACGCCCCAACCTAAACAAAGGAGAAGGATAACGAAAAACCAAAAAGAAGAAGAAATAGATTACATGACCCTTGCTTGCGTACTTCTCTCTGCAACAGAGCTTGGAGTGAACTCACGACACAGTGTTGTTTCATGGAATAAACAGACATCTTGGAATTATCAGCGGATGCACGCACAGTATTGATTATTATCCGAAAAAGCCTCCAAAGATTTGCCAACAAAATCTGAATTAAACATAATTATACAAGATGCATTACCCGCTTTACTTGAAGGTGGGGTGGACTTCACTGCTTTGAAATCCAATTGACTTATGCTTCATGAATGTGATAGAAAGTTAGGAACCAGTCTGTATTAGTATTGAGAATTTATATATGTTATAGCACAGAAACGTTAAACACAACATACTTTTCTTGACACACAATTCTCGGTATTTCCATATATAACAGCTTAGCTCGCAAGACACAACGTTCCTTAATCGGCGAAATCAGAAGTGGTCGGAACTCACCTGATTTTCGTACAGTTGTAGTAGTCTTTCTGCTAATGGTTCATGAGTATGGCAGTGTATATGTGATGGGTTAGATATTAGCAAAAAGCATGCTTGCTGGGAAGTGGGTGATGGGAATCTTATATATAAACGGAAAAATAGATAGATACCTAGTATACCAAACACTGTTGATAGTCATTTTTCTTCAACCAATATGAAACATGTGGTTCAGCTGATAGATAGTGATAATAACACTTGGAATGTTGATATGCTTCACAGTCTTTTTGATGAGGACACTGTTAACAAGATAATAAATATTACTATATTATGATTCCTATGCATGGTAGTTACCAAATTAGATGGCAACCTATCTCGAATGGAGAGTTTAGTGTTAAAAGTGCTTACAAAGCAATCTTGAATGATACCAATGCTGAGAATGGTTTCATTCCTAATACTTTAGTGAACTGGAAGGTGTTTTGGAAAACAAAACTTCCACAATCTATTCCACATTTTCTGTGGAAATCGATTAGCAACTGTCTACCCTCTAATGATAGGTTGGCTAGATTTTGTCTTAACTTGAGCACACAATGCCCTCACTGTAACAATTTTGATGAATCAATGCAACCGTTATTCGTTGACTGCGAATTTGCCAAAGTTGTTTGGTCTATTGTTAATGTTGATTTTCTTCATGAAATTGCAAATGTAAATGTGCAGGAATGGGTTCCAAATATATTCAAGGTAAGTACTTATCAACATATTAATGCATCTATGTTAAATTGGTATGGGTTTTTTTTTATGGAACATTTGGAAATCCAGGTGTAAAAAAGATTTTGATAATGTTCAGTTGACATACTCACAAGTTGCTCATAATATCCAGATAAATTTTTTCACTTGTTTCAGAATAAACATTACCCACAGTGAGATTGTTACAGATTCAAATGGGAATGCCAAGAAATGGAAAAATCCTGAAATTCACTTTGTTAAAGTTAACTTTGATGCTTTATTTATAGAGTTAATTAAGGATGTTGGAATACGACTGATACTGCGTGATTTTACAGGTGACTGTAATGGATGTAGATGCTGGCACTCAAAAGTTATAGACCCGGAACAAGATGAATCTTTCGTACTCATGGGGGCGATAAATTTGACACAAAGTAAAGGAGTCAGAAAGCTTCATTTAGAAGGAGACTACTCTAATGTTATTAGAGCTATTAATGGTAGTTTGGATTCAACAAAGTGGACAACCAGAAACATTATTTTGGATTGTTTAGAATTATTAGTTGAATTTGAGGATTGGCTTTGCACTTATGTGCATAGAGATGCAAATGTTGCATATTCTCTAACAAAATATGCTAGAAATCTTTCTAGTGAGGAGGAATGGAGTGATCACTTTCCTTCTTGGATTTTTTTACGTCTTCAAGAAGATAAACAATTGTAATTACCTTCTATTCAATATAATTTCCTTTCGTATTAAAAAAAAAGATAAAAAAACACCATCACCTCTTATCCTCCCTTTTTTGATAATGACATTACTACTCTTACATAATTAATGTTAATGATTATGATTAGTATTAATGATAGTCATTATTTAGTAATGTTAATGATTGACTAAGTTAAGTTGTTAGTGTTACGTTAGTTGAAAATAACAGAGTTTTGTGAGAGAGTTGGGGTTTTTGAGAGAGGAAGAACAAGTGAAAAAATACTAGGTTTTTAAGATTTAAGGGATTTTTGTGATTCAAAATGGATGACTTAAATGATCCGGGAGAATCTTCATCTCATAAAGACAATAAAATACACATCAACTATAACAATGATCCAAATTTGGCTTATTTTTTGGGTTATGAGAATGTTTTACTCAAACCCCAACTCAACCTCAACCTGAAACTCAAGATGATGGTTTTTATAAGCCAAATCTAGAGGATGAATACATTGATGGAGAACCTCATGCTAATAATATACAGGTATACTCGTATACGATGTTTAATTTATTTATTTTTAGCTTCAATTCTCCAATAATTTGAATTTTTACAGATTATTTCGGAGTTCAGTTTTGGTTAGGCAGTTCTATGAGAGCCGAACTTTGCGGGGGAAGAACGGTCGGCCAATATATTTAAAGCCGAACTCAAGTGTTTTGAAAATGTCCTAATGGTTCGGCTTATTCGAACTCTTTCAATGGATAGTCGAACTTGTTGTTTATTTTGTGTTATTCTTGTTCGACTTACAGTGTAATGTTTGACTAACATGTTTTCATCCGAATTTGTGGTGTAACTTCAATAAAAACCTAAGTTAGAAGTTCGGCCGTAAATATTCATTCAAAATATTGGTCGAACTACGAAATGCTTAAGGTTCGACTTAAAACATACATTTCGTATGAGACGAACCTAGCTTTACACTAAGACTTTCCAAGGTCCGGCTCTGGTTCCAAATTTTCGAATTAGACGAACCTTCTATTTTTTCTTGTTTTGTTCGTTTGAGTTATCTAACCATGCCGTATTCTTGTAGATCGTAATTGTTGAACTTCTACCAATGCACGATTTAACACTATTTATGAAGAAAATAGAGATCACTTCCAAAATGACTAAGTATGTAACAAATTGAGTGATGTCTTACTCTACATGTTCAAAGTATATATTCCAAAAGTTTACTAAGTATATATGTGACTTTGCATTCCTGTAGATATGGGAAAGTAAACCAGAAGCACAGGATTGGGCTTATGCACATGGATTAGAAATGTTTTTGGTTTTGGGATTTTAGCCGCGTTGAATGTATCGAAACAAAAAACAACAACAATATCTATGTTATAAACGACAGTTTATTTGGTAGATGCCCATTTTAGTGGGACCCCATTACTTGGACACCAAGTATGTAAACTTTATAAATAGAGTCTCAAACCTTTTTAAACATGCACATATGAATAAGAATTCTCTCTCTCTTCCTCTCTATTTTATGTCTTTTGTTCTCCGTCTTCTATATCACAAGACGTTATCACGCACATTGCTCTACCGACTGCACGCTTTAATCACCGAGAAATTATTACGATCGATTTTTCTTTTCGTTTTTATATTTTTTTTTTTAAAATATAATTGATTGTTTTCTTATTTTTGTAAACCCTAATTTTTCCTAATTAAGTTTTAATTTGTTTTTGTTTTTTTTTTCCCGGTGTGGAAGGCATACATATATTTTGTTATTTTGTCTCCTGCTTATAAATAACATGGCTATGATTGCCATCTATGCTGTTGTTACTCTTCATCGTATGATGCATATATATGTTAGATGGATATAGATAATGTGTTTACGTGTTCATGAGTTCTAGTTGGTTCTTATTCTACCACTCATGGCTATTCTCTTCTGTACGCAGCTTAAATATGGGATTGACCCAAAACGGTGTTATAAATCCAACGATCCATTCCGGTTGGACTTAAACTACCTCAGTATACAGACATGAACCTAAAGGTACCAGAAGGATAAGCGATTGAAAGGGGCAGCAGTCAATTATAATACAGTAAAATCTCTAACAGTTTTAGTTGTTGATAGTTTAATTTGAATTTTTCAATCGTTTTATAAATTAAGTTGTGTTTCGCACGGGTGATAAATTTTTATCGAATTTTTTTGATTTCCTTTCTTTTCTAATATTTTCATAGTGAAAGAAAAGAAAAAAGATCGATCGGAAGATGGTTTACAGTTTCTATTCCCCCTAATGAAACTGTAATCACCAAAATCTGGTGTTACCACAATTTATTGTTTTTATGGCAGATACTCACGTGCATGGTTGAAAAATCTACGACCAATTAAATTTGATATCATTGTCCTCCATACAAGGTGTTGGGGTATATATTTAAAAACATAGTTTTGTGATATTATGCCAAAGTTAGAGAGATAGTGCGGTGGTATTATTTTGAGCTCCCACACTATAGGCATGGGTTCAAATCCCACCCCATACATTTCCACTAGGGTATAAATATTATATACTATATACTTATATTACATTAGTCCGGGAGCGGGGTCTTGGGAGGTCTGCTGATCCAGAAACTTATTTTTTGCCGGCATGGGTTCAAATCCCACCCCATACATTTCCACTAGGGTATAAATATTATATACTATATACTTATATTACATTAGTCCGGGAGCGGGGTCTTGGGAGGTCTGCTGATCCAGAAACTTATTTTTTGCCGTTTTTAACTTAAATTTTCAAAATGTATTTTAAGTAATTACTTTATCAATTAATTTTGTTAATTAAGTAATTATATTCTGACCATTTTCTTTGTAACTGGTAAGATAATTTTTTGTGTGCATTAAAGCCTGATTTATTCTCATTAAAAACGTATTGATAATTTTCTGAGTTATAAAAAACAGTTTTTGGAGAAGATGAAAAAATATTGTTTTTGATCTATTGAGTTCTGAGCAAGTGTTAGAAAGAGTAAGAGTTGGTTCGATTTCTCAAGGTGCAGAGAAATCGAACAAGAGAGTTATCAACTATTTTATCCCTGTTGATGGTGGTTTTTGAACAAAGGGTAAAACCGTAAAACCTCACGTATATCATGACGTCACCAGTGGCACTAGCACATTTATTAGAAAATTTAATACGCTTATGTAAAAATCACCAGGGTACCCTTTTTCAAATACTAAATTAGGGTTTCGATGCGCGAAACCCTAAATTCACACATACCGCGCAACCATTACGCAAAAAGCATGGCAAACATGCCAAATGCACGCACCGTGCAATCATCGCGCAGAACATAGCAATTGCACGTATCGTGCAATCACTGCGCAAAAGCATGGCGATCATGCCATTCACACATGTCACGCAACATGCCAAATGCACGTACTGTGCAAACATCGTGCAAAACATAACAATTGCACGTACCGTGCAATCATTTGGAAAACATGCCAAATGCACGCAGCGTGCACTCATCGCACAAAACATAGCAATTGCATGTACCATGCAATCATTGTGCAAAATATGGCAACCATGCCAAAACTACAAATAACGCGCAACCGTTGCACTAAATATGGCAACCACGCCAAACCGCAAAGAAACGCGCAATCATCACGTTAACCATGCCAAAAATCCAAAACGCACCGCCATTGGCACATGACGTGCAACCCTAGCAACCTGGCATGCCAAGTCGTGCAACTTAGGGCCAAAGCCGCCACATGTGCCATTGGCACATGTCGTGCAACCCTTGCAACCTGGCATACCAAGCTGTGCAACCTAGGGCCAAAGCCGCCACACGCGCCATTGGCACATGCCGTGCAACCTGGCATGCCAAGCCGTGCAACCTAGGGCCAAAGCCGCCACGTGCGCCATTGGCACATGCCGTGCAACCCTTGCAACTTGACATGCCAAGACGTGCAACCTAGGGCCAAGGCATACCACACATGCCATTGGCACATGTCGTGCAACACTTGCACTTTGGCATTACCACTTGCACCTGACATGCAACCCAGGGCCAAGGAATATCACACATGCCATGTGCAAATGTCGAGCAACACTTGCACTTTGGCACTTCCACTTGCACCCGACGTGCTACCCAGGACCAAGGCATGCCACACATGCCATTGGCACATGCAGTGCAACTCTTGCACTTTGGCATGCCGCGCCTACATCAAAGGCCATGATTCCTCTTATACAAAATCTCGACCGTCGAAGGTCGCCACTGAGCCGGCAAGTCTCTCAAGCTCAACTTATCAAACACCAGCGACATGCTACATGTTTTCCACGAAAACACTCGAGACATCAAAACGTATGTCACAAACTGGGGGATGCTCATTAGGGTTTTGGTTTGGCGGTCTACAGCGTGCGGCATACATGCCTGTTACAATTAAGTGTAATAAGAATAAAACGGTTAGTAAATGCAGGAAGTAATGGTGAAACACTCTTTCATTATGGAACATCAATTCCATCAAATTCCATCAATACCAGGCGTTACCACCTCTTCCCATTTAACTCATTCGTTTCTTTTCTTACGGGGCCAGAGTACGTTTCACTTGGACTTGTATAAATAGGTTTTACCTATTTACACCAAGACACAAGTTTTTGGTCAGGGAGAAATACAACACTCAAAAAAACAACTCTTGCTAGATTTCTCAAAGATTTCATCTTCTGATACAAGTCAAGTACTACTCTTCGAGAACTGCTCTGGTCTCAACACTCTCTTCGCTTCCCTCCCTAAACCAGCCCTTCTCCTCCTCTTTGTGACCGAAGAAAATCCGGAACGACCATTTCTTGGTTTAGGCCAGATTTGTATAGATTGATCTCTTGAATCTAAAGTACTCATGTGCAATACATTTGTTTAGGGTTTAGATTTTTTTCTCACCCACTCACTGAAATTACCAAAATCAGCAGATACGATTTTCACCCGTAAACAATTGGCGACCACAGTGGGAGATCAATCTCTCAGTTGCAAAGTTGACTTGCGGTTTCCAGCATTTCCTTTCTAGTTCTATTCTTTCAGCGTGGTAGAGCTAAGGTCTGGATCCGCGACAAACTCTGAAAGCACCAATATGGAAACTGCTCCTGGCGCTGATGGTTCTTCCAACGGCACTGCTATATCACTTGCTGAACTTGGCAACACGGAAGGCGCCCCTTCAAGCGTTACACCACCAGTCACCAGAGCCAGGGCCGCCTCCACTCTGAATGCTCCTACGCAATCCTCTAACCAAAGCGGTACGGAAGGTGCTCCTTCAAGCATTACACCACCAGTCACTAGAGCTCGAGTCGCCGCTACTGTCCCTAACGCTTCATCAAGCACGTCACCTCCAACTTCCGTCCGAACAACGTCTACTCCACCACCAGGGCGAGAAACCAGAGGAGGCATACCTTATGTCACCATCTCCGATCTGATGGAGAGACAAGAAGTTCTTGCTAGAGCCCAGACAGAGATGGTTTCGACCCAGAAAAAGGTGCTTGTTTTTCTCAAGGCCCTAACAGAACGGCTGCCACGAGAGTCACGCCAGCCGGGATCAATGACTGACACTCCCAACAACCCTGAGGCCAACACCTCAACACTATGGGAACTGCGCCGACCAGAGTCAATGACAGACACTCCCAATAGCCCTAGGGCCGGCACCTTAGCAGAGCGCACTGACACAGACGAAGAAATTCGTGCTGGAGCCTCGATAGCAAGAAATCATCCGTCCAATGTTGTCACACGAGAAGATTTGGAGTGGCTTCTCCAAACCCTAATAAAAAACAACGAGACGGATACACATCAGCGCCAACCTCCTTACCCAATGGATATCCAAAGAACTCCCGTCCCAAGAGGGTACTTGTCTCCTCAGTTCGCTTTGTATGATGGAACCGATAATGCACGAGAACATATCTCACTATTCCTGGAGGCCTTGGGAGAACACGAGTACAACCACGTTCTCCGCTTAAGGGAGTTTTCGAAATCGCTTACCGGAAGAGCATACACGTGGTACAACAGTATCACACCAAGAAGCATCCGCAATTGGGGTGAAATGGTTACGTCATTCTACAGGAAGTATTTCTTCGTGTCTGAACAAGTCACTCTCTCAGATCTAGGGAGGATGTTCCAACAAAATAACGAGCATCCAAATGAGTTTTTCAAGAGATTCAGGATCCAAGCATTGGACTTCCACGATCCGAATGTGACCGAACAACAATTAGTGAATTCATGCATCAATTGCATGACTCCCATCTACCGCGCCTTACTGGATAACCTACGATTCCAGACGTTCTCCGAACTCCATGAAGCTGCCAAACGATCAGCCACGACAGCTCCGACTTTATTAGAAAGAACCAGACCATCCATAGGTGAAGATATGCGCGAAGTCCGGAGAAGTGCGCGCCTCCTTAACAAGCCGTACAACACTGGGCCCTCCTCTGTAAGCGTAGTGGACGAAAGAGGGAAGAGGAAAGCCCCGATGATGGATCAGCACCCTAAACGCATAGCCCCAGCACGACGGGCAGCTCCACCGCGGAAAGCTGCGACTAAGGCTCTTGAATCTCATCATGAAACAAGAGAGGATGATCTGGACTTCCCGTTTCCAATCGAGGAAGTAATCGAACTTTTAGAAGCATGAGTTCAAGATGATGTCATCAGACTGCCGCCTCTCAGACGCCCACCAACTGAGGCCGAGATGGCAAACCCCAAATACTGCCACTACCACAGGTTCGTCCATCACCCGACTAGCGACTGCAACAAGCTGAAGCACATTTTCAAGGAAAAGGTAGAAGCAGGAGAGCTTCGGCTAGGGAACGAAGGAGTACATAGAAACCCGCTTCCCGTAAGGAATTGCGGAATCTCTGGGGACTCCGTACATGAAACCGTACAGTCCATGATGCAGCACATATGTGAAATCCTCTACTTCTCCAGGGTACAACGCCAAGACATTTTCACGGCCCTCAAGTGCATAGTGTCTGGCAAACAGCTTTTTCCTGCTACAGAAGCCGCACCAAAAGCACAAGTCTTCCCAGAGGATGCTACTGAGAAGCGCAACTGGGGACTGCTAACCACGGTCCATTTGAAGAGCACCGAATTTAGCAACACACTAATCGATGCATCCTCAGAATTGAACGTTGTTACTTTCAATACCCTGAAAGCAGCAGGAATAACAAAGGAAGAGGTTGTCCGTTCTCCATCAATTATCAGGGACCTTGAGGGAAGAAACCTAAACGCACCCGGCTACGTCAATCTCGAAACCAACATAGGAAATACTGCGACACATGGAAGGTTCCACATTGTGAAAGAATTGAGTTACGACATGGTCCTGGGACGCCCTTGGATACTCGACAACAAAACAAAACTAGGAACATCCCCTCTACCCATGACAACGCCCGAAAGGGTATCCAACAAACCAGCCAACCTGTTGTTGTGTCAACAACTTACTGACAGAACTCAATTACCTGGGGAAAGCCTGCCGACGCTGGCTCACGAACTCCGAACCCAAGTAAGTCTGACTGAACAACCCTCTATACAATCAGTCACTCCTCGTCGTAACCCGTCATGGGGACTCGGCGCGATTACCGAGAACGATGTTGTCAAGAGGTGTGAATGAAACACTGGGCCCTTCAAGCGCTTCGCCAAGGACTTGAAAGTTTCCCTCGAAGATGACGAAAGCAGAAACCGAGCAATCGTACAAAAACCAAACCCGTTCCATATCGGAGATATGGTGGTCAGGGCTACCTCATTTCAAGTCGGAAAGATGATAGTGGATATGACGGTTCGAAAGAACCCTCCTGAAGGAAAGGAAGATGAACCATATCTGGTGGCTGACATCCTTTTAGGAGGTTATTGCAAGCTCATCAACACGGACAAATTGGAAGGTGTGGTGGTTCACTCATGATGGCTCGAACCTTTCAGCACCTGAAATGTCATACTGCCTCGCCCTCCGACATCCACTCTCTGACATTTCCTCCAGAAATTTCCCTTTCCACCATTATAATTGTATTCCCCCGAGATAAATGCACCACTTGCATTTTTCCAGCAGGGTTCCAGTTTTTCTATTATTAAGCAATCTTATCTCTCCCCTCTAGTAAAATTTCCGAATCTAAATAAAAAATAAAAAAATTTACCCGTCCAAACCTAATCAGAAATCAGAACCATATCAAGAAGACCATTTTCAATCAACTGGAAGCTCCAGAAAAAATGACACAGAAAGAAAAACAATCCTTTCCGGTAGAAGCCTCCGGTTTATAAGTTTTATTCAATACAAAGCCATAAGAGGTACACTGATCATCAGAATACCAAGTTCAACATGAGTACAAGAAAAAGGGGATTTGCAAGACATCAAAACGACTAGGAAACAAGAAGAAGCAGTAAAAAGAAGAAAATTATTCGCCGGCAGAAGCTCGAGTCCCTGACGCCCCTATCAGAGCTTCTTCAAACACTTTCCCCAGCAATCCCTCGGGCAGCAAAGATTCCATAAGGAATACGTGTCAACAGCAACAACCTTCATGTCCCACCTGGACACCGTCTCAGCAGCGATGATATCCGACCTCTTCCTAGCTTCCGCTCCAGCAGTTGATCCGATGTACGCCACCATGATTCCCCCATCATTACCAGCAAAGTTTTCGCCGTACCTCCCAGAGGTTTTCTCAGCAGCCTTTTGAGGAGGGTTCCCTGACTCATCCATGTCGGAATCCATAGAAGTCTGGGCATTCGCCTGTGCCTCGCATGGGTAGATCAAAGGAATATCCTGGATGATTGCTCTGATTTCGCAAAACAGAGACCCGATCATGTCCAATGATTCCTCATGGGAAGAAGATCGGTCTTTACCAATCCCGGAACATCTCTCCAAAGATCTGGCGGTGCCACCGTTACTAGGAGACGCCATCACGATATCGGGAGAAGAACGAATATTACCTTACCTGCACCAACAAACAACTAGAAATAGGGAGATGACGCAATTTCACCAGCAGTATATATACACAAACCCTAAAAAGGGGAAAGGGAGAGTAACACGCTTTCATGGACGTAATGTTTCCAGATTTTTTTGTAAAAGGGGAAGAATTCTCTGCTAAATCCAGAAGAAAGGCAGTCGGTCCCGCAATAGCCAGCCTCGCCACTTCCAAAACGCACGCACTTTCCTTGCCAGTGCCGGCCTTACCAACGCTCAGCGCTAATCATGCAAGTCCGTGTCGTCCATGCAGTCTGCGCCAGCCACACCTTCCTTATCGGTACTGTCCTTACCAACATTCAACACTGGCCATGCCCTTCAATACCAGCGCTTCCCTTCCAGCGCCAGCATTACCAACACTCAACGCTAGCCACGCCGATACTGTGTCAGCCATGCCTCCCTTGCCAATCAACGCCCGGCCTTGCCAATCCGCGCTTTCCCTTTGCCAACGCCATGCTCTGTCAAGTGGCCCACACCCATTCCAAGCTTATTGGTGCTGACAAGTCCCTTCCATGTCAAGTCTATGCTAGCAGCTCCGCCTCGCGTTCCAAAGCCTGGCCCCAAAAACACCTAGTCATACTGGGATTTTTGCAAAGCTGCCAGATATGAGGATTGTGGATTCTTACTTACATCTCGAAAAAGGTCAGACAAACCTCTTTCACGACTTACTGTCTCAGTTCTATCATCGTCTGTCACCATCTTATGCTTACCTCGCAACAAGGCCCCTGTTCCAAGCTAAACAGGGGACTTAATGTTGATGGTGGTTTTTGAACAAAGGTTAAAACCGTAAAACCTCACGTATAGCATGACGTCACCAGTTACACTAGCAAATTTATTAGAACATTTAACGCGCTTATGTAAAAATCACCATGGTACCCTTTTTCAAATACTAAATTAGGGTTTCGATGCGCGAAACCCTGAATTCACACATACCGCGCAACCATTACGCAAAAAGCATGGAAAACATGCCAAATGCACGCATTGTGCAATCATCGCGCAGAACATAGCAATTGCACGTACCGTGCAATCACTGCACAAAAGCATGGAAATCATGCCACTCACACATGTCATGCAACATGCCAAATGCATGCACCGTGCAAACATCGCGCAAAACATAGCAATTGCACGTACCGTGTAATCATTTGGCAAACATGCCAAATGCACGCACCGTGCACTCATCACACAAAACATAGCAATTGCATGTACCATGCAATCATTGTGCAAAAAATGGAAACCATGCCAAAACTACAAATAACGCGCAACCGTTGCGCTAAATATGGCAACCACGCCAAACCGCCAAAAATCCAAAACGCACCGCCATTGGCACATGCCGTGCAACCCTTGCAACCAGGCATGCCAAGTCATGCAACCTAGGGTCAAAGCCGCCACACGTGCCATTGGCACATGCCGTGCAACCCTTGCAACATGGCATGCCAAGCCGTGCAACCTAGGGCCAAAGCCGCCACACGCGCCATTGGCACATGTCGTGGAAGTGTGCAAGCCGTGCAACCTGGCATGCCAAGCCGTGCAACCTAGGGCCAAAGCCGTCACATGCGCCATTGGCACATGCCGTGCAACCCTTGCAACCTGGCATGCAAAGCCGTGCAACCTAGGGCCAAAGCCGCCACACGCGCCATTGGCACATGTCGTGCAACCCTTGCAACCTGGCATGCCAAGCCGTGCAACCTAGGGCCAAAGCCGCCACGCGCGCCATTAGCACATGCCGTGCAACCCTTGCAACTTGGCATGCCAAGCCGTGCAACTTAGGGCCAAGGCATACCACACATGCCATTGGCACATGTCGTGCAACACTTGCACTTTGGCATTACCACTTGCACCCGACATGCAACCCAGGGCCAAGGCATACCACACATGCCCTTGGCACATGCCGAGCAACACTTGAACTTTGGCACTTCCACTTGCACCCGACATGCTACCCAGGACCAAGGCATGCCACGCATGCCGTGCAACTCTTGCACTTTGGCATGCCGCGCCTACATCAAAGGCCACGATTCCTCTTATACAAAATCTCGACCGTCGAAGGTCGCCACTGAGCCGACAAGTCTCTCAAGCTCAACTTATCAAACACCAGCGACATGCTACATGTTTTCCACGAAAACACTCGAGACATCAAAACGTGTCACAAACTGGGGGATACTCATTAGGGTTTTGGTTTGGAGGTCTACAGCGTGCGGCATACATGCCCGTTTCAAGAAAGTGTAATAAGAATAAAACAGTTAGTAAATGCAAGAAGTAATGGTGAAACGCTCTTTCATTATGGAACAACAATTCCATCAAATTCCATCAATACCAGGCGTTACCACCCCTTCCCATTTAACTCATTCGTTTCTTTTCTTACGGGGCCAGAGTACGTTTCACTTGGACTTGTATAAATAGTTTTTATCTATTTCCACCAAGACACAAGTTTTTGGTTAGGGAGAAATACAACACTCAGAAAAGCAACTCTTGCTAGCTTTCTCAAATCTTTCTTCTTCTGATACAAGTCAAGTACTACTCTTCCAGAACTGCTCTGGTCTCAACACTCTCTTCGCTTCCCTCCCTAAACCATCCCTTCTCCTCCTCTTTGTGACCGAAGCAAATATGGAATGGCCATTTCTTGGTTTAGGCCAGATTTGTATAGATTGATCTCTCGAATCTAAAGTACTCCCGTGTAGTACATTTGTTTAGGGTTTAGATTTGTTTCTCACCCACTCACCGAAATTACCAAAATCAGCAGAGACGATTTTCACCCATAAACAATCCCATAGGGTTTTCGACAAGTTTTGACTGCTAGCACAATCAAGAGGAAGAGTCGCGAAACACCTTAAATATAACGACCTAGTCCGCGACTCAGCTGTTTGAGATTTGTTTTTGTGAATTTTCTATATTGTTTCCAACACAAGGATCATGTGATTTATCTATATGGTTTCTGTTTAGAAGAAACCATTCGTTAACCACAAAGTAGATTGTTAGAGCATAGCTCGATAGACCTCGCATGCGTTGCTATATCAAGCATGTTTGCCAATGTTAGTGATCAAAACTATGAGTCTTAATTTCTATCCTATATAGCTAAGTCTCGAACTAGGATAGAAAAATGTAGTTGGGATCAAGGACTTCATGGCGATTCATCATACAACGACGAAGATCTATACAAGGAACCATGGAACTTCATCAACAAAAAGGTATGTGGAGACTTGAACTTATCTATCACTCAAAAGTCTATCTCTTCTATCTCCTACTTCTTATGAGACAAAAGTCGTATGTTATATAGACTAGATCATACACATTTGATATTCCGAGCCGAGTATATCTCGCCTATCTAATGACACTAGACACCCTCAAGATTCAAATCAGTTCATATCCATATGATCAACAATCATATCAATCAGTGTTTTCTTAAATATGTGAATTCCAATTACCTGTGGGTAAATTTTGTTCTGATATATTTAAGAAAAACAGGATTACAAGCATTTGACAAAAATTTTGATCATGAACAAAAGTGATTTGACGTCACTGTGGTGATAGCCAATCAACTAAAATAATGCCATTATCACATGATGTCGATAACTGCTAAACCTACACTTTACGGTTTGCAAATTCATGCTTGTAATAACATTATGATGATACTGAGATATAACACTCTAGTATCACTGTGGTGATAACTAAAGAGTCCCATAATAATTTTAAGTATAATCCCATAAAATTTAAAGAAAAACAATAATGCGAGAGAAACTATATCATAACGCACAAGCACACACACAAACCATATCATAATGCACACACAAATTTAATGGTGTCAAAAAATGGTTTTGATCATAAAATTTATAATGAAACTCGATAAAAAATCATGTTAGTGTTTCGATAAAGCGTAAGCGTAAGTTAATTTACAATAATTATTGGTTTCATTATTTTAAAATTAATATTGTCTTGTTATCTTAATATTAACTAACACGTATACATGCCCACAAGAAAATATTAATGTTTCCAACTTTTAGTGTCTTAATAACCATTCACGTGCTGAAAATATTATGTTTATCTTCATTTTCTTTGGAGCACTTATTAATTCATTCCATAAAGATATAATCAAACCCAATTTTATTAGATGTGAAAAGTAATGCAATTCCATAAGAACGATTATGTTCACAGAAGGGGAAAACCAAATATATCAAACCCAATTTTATTTTATTATTGCATATGATTAACGGACGATCATGAGTTCTAAACACAAGCTCTAGATGCCAACTATAAGATTTAGTTTTATAGATACTTAATTTAGGATCGTTGAACTTCATGATAATCACACGATAATTATATATAAGAATAGTTTATACGGAATACCTTTTAGCGTTAATCCGTAGTACATCCCGATGATCTCAATAGCAGCGGTAATACCTTGCGGAGGTCATGGTTTCTCCTTCTTCACCTCTTACGTTATGAATAATCAATTCTCCGAACCCAATACCGATGGCTATTGTGTTCCTGTTATAGGTAGAAGAAGGACCAAGTTCCTAGGATTTAATTAATAGCATTATATCTCGACCGTCCATCAAAGAAGAGATATTAATAAATAATCCCAGAAATAGTAACCGACATAAGTTAGCAATTTTCTATAATTAACCAAAATTATTACGTGGCCCAAGGGAATATTTCTATGTGTAGAAATATTTTTACAGTATCCTCTAACATGCGAGAAAAACTAATGTAAATGGTTATAAATGAGTAAATTCAGACCTCGTAGTTGAAGAGCCGCAACTTTTTAGTCCAGGATGCACTTAGAATGTTGGCGTATTCTCGACAGCTCCCCACATATATACCAGAGTTGAGTGAAACCAAGCTTTCGACATAGTTCTCTGCACCATGTATCCTTGCTGAACTGCTTTTCATGGTATCTTGCTTTGTGTCATATAAAACTAACTTTTTCTTGTCCTCTAATAGAAGAATCTTACCATCTCTGAAAGACCAAACTACTCTTAGTGGATTTAGACCGAAAGGTTGTCTAGCTTGAGTCTGGGGAATGATAAAGCGTTTAGTCCAGGATTCGGGAACACCATAATCTTGCATCACCCATATCTCAAGTTGATAACGAGGCTCCCAGACACCGTCAACTACACATAGGGACTCATCCAATACTCCCATCGTCCTAGCAAAACATTAAGTGCTATTTTTCATAAATGCTTTTGGCAAGTGCATTTGCTTAAACTTGTCCTCGCTGAAATCAAAAGAGATGATTGACTCCTGCTGTAGCTCCTTCTCAAGAATCCTGCATCCAGCTAACCAGTGACGAAGTCCATTGACAACCACCCCAGATACGGTATCATATGGGATATACTTTAGAATATGATAAGGCATATTGGTCCGGATGCTTCTCCATGAATCTGACAGTAACGAATATACCTCTGAAACATGAACCTCCTCCTCAGTGGGTGGCAACGTGACAGAACCATCTCGCGAGAATTCACCTTTCAGGAGCTTGTAGTCGTCATTATTACCATCATAACCAAATGAATAAATAGAAGAGGAGCGGTTTGTAAATTTAGTTTGTGAATTGGGTAATATCTTGTATTCTCTAGTTGTTGGGTTCCAGATGACAGGGACCTTCACCAACTCATCAACCATACAAGTTTGGAACATGACGCAAATCAAACCATTACAAGATCCCAACAACTGAATTGAATGAGCCAAGTCTTGGAATGGGAGATCCATCGGAACACCACCACCATTATGCTCGAAAGAAGAAGAATAGAGCGTATCATCATAACTTACGGTGCTAACTAGAGGATAATATGGCTTGGTGCCTTCTTTAATCATAAACATGAACTTAGATTGTGTTTTTCTGTTGTGGATAGTATGCTCGAGATGCTGTTCCGCAAATTTGGGGTTAGAAATTAAGGAAAACCATGTTTTGCAAACGTACCTACAATTAATGATCGATTTCGCAGGTAGCCTTACAAGGATTTCATACATCACATCTTCTGGGAAGAGGATCATGCTTGACATTGTTGTTCGCTGCCTCTCGGTGGTAATAAAATTCGTTAAAATAATAATCTTTCTAAAAAAATCGTTAAAATAATAAAAAAATTAGTCCAACTAAACTTGCAAAGGTTAAATTTTTTCTCGCTAAAATAATAATCTCTCTAAAATAATCTCGGTACCAAAACTATTATTTTAAAGAAGCTTTACTGGACCAGTACCACCCTATTTATATATCTAGAGTAGACCATAAAATATTTTTGACGAAAGCCTGAATATAATAAGAATCGGACACCAAATATAATAAGAATCGGACACCAAGTAATTACCATAAGTAAGAATTTCCAAACATAGCTTCTAACTTACACGCGGTCACACAATATTAATGAATCTGATTGATGCATTTGTAATATAACCCTTGAGCATATGTATATATCATCATACTCATCTTCTCCTTCCACCAAATTATTCAATTGAAAAGGTAAGAATCTAACTCTTTCCATTATAGGTTTGCACATGGCGATTTGAAATTACTTTAAGAGTACTTTGCTAATTAACCTTATGCTATAACAGTTGTTTGTTGTTGTTTACTCTGAAGTGAACCGGATTCAGTTTAAATAACTTGTTAAATTTGGTCACATTCAATGGGCGATACGTGAGAAAGTGGGAAAATGTTTACATGGTTTGGTCATGAGACCCATATAGGAACAACAGTCATCAGAAGGTTTGACTTCTATTGGTTTCAGCGGAAATATCCATTCAAGGTTAAAAATAAACCTGATTATCAATCTCCAATACAAAACTTCAATTTTGACAGGGAGACGGAATATTTATGATTCTGGCTGCCGGTTACAACCTTGATTAATTCCCGCAGGACCGAAGCAGCTTCTACAGTTTCAAGCACACAAAACAAAATGATACATCATGGAGGCCCAGATTTCCGAAAGACTAGCTTAAAAATGAATCCGCTAAAGAGGACCAGGAAACGTCCCATTCTCCAACTGTTCGTTCCACCTCTCAATCTGCAGGGTTTACACACAATTATAAACAAAATAGAGCATAATCGACACAGATTTATGAACATGATGTAAAAATAAATTATCCATTCAGATGGACACAGTGAACGATAATAACGAGCAAACTTGTCACACTCTGGTGCATCCTTTCCTTTGGCTCTTATGCACCTATGGTACTCGATGTAGCGAGTGTAGCAATGGCGTGTTTGGTTAGTGGTAGGAAAACGATAGTCGCAAGGAGCTGTTTTCAAGTCATCAACCTGAAGTGCCAACATGCATAAAGGCTAAATCAGATATTCATCGATATGAACGAATCGTGGAATACATGTTTAGTAGTGGTGGTGGTACTAGTAGAATACGTTGATGATGGATGAGTCATCGGGTGGTTGAGGTGGAGTTTGAGTGATTTCGCCGTATTCATGAACTGGTCTTGGAGCTTGTTGTCCTGTTGCCACTTTATTCACATCTCTTCCTCTCATCGTCTCGTGTGAATCTAAGCTTGAATCCGCCATCTCTGATCTTCCTAGTTACTAAATTTAATTCGTCTATGTGATCTATACAGTTCTATGCTAATTCAAATCTTAAACTAAAAATCTTATGTTTCATTGTAGCCGTGCAAAAGGTTTATATACATGGCAATTGTTTAGATATGTGTCACATACACTTAAATGAGGTGTCATCACTCTCAGATGCCGCATGGCTTCGGAATGATCGCCATAACTATCTCAAAAAAGCAAGAAATTCAGAGAAGGCCCTTACAACTGGAGACTACTACAACTGTACGAAAATCAGGTGAGTTCCGACCACTTCTGATTTCGCCGATTAAGGAACGTTGTGTCTTGCGAGCTAAGCTCTGTTGAATAGAGAAGTACGCAAGCAAGGGTCATGTAATCTATTTCTTCTTCTTTTTGGTTTTTCGTTATCCTTCTCCTTTGTTTAGGTTGGGGTGTTGGGCTTCCTTAACTCCGATACATATAGCCCATTACAAAGCGTTATGTTCTCCAGTCCTGTCAAGTGCAAAGGAGAAGAATTTAGTCCCACATCTCTCAAAAATGCAAACTATACTTGATATTTAGATTTCAAGATTTATCATTAATAAAAATTATTTTCACATTTAATTAATGCAACTCTTAGGTCAACTGAGCTACTAATAATACTATGACAATTCTGAATAAGTCTTTCTTTGACACGAGAGAAAAACTTATTTATAATCAATGCATCGTTTCGTAGTAAAATCTTTGGCAATAAGTCTTGCTTTATACCGTTTAAAATTGCTATTACAGTCTTATTAGGTCAGAAAGACCCAATTTCATACAACTGATTTGTGTCTTTCGAGCAATTAAACAATATCCGAGACTTGACTTCCAACCAATGATTTTTGCTCACATAGCATCAATCCATTAATCAAAATTATTACACATAATATTTGTGAACCTAAAACCGAGTCTTTGCCATTCCATATCAAAATGTAATAAATTCTTGTAAGAAAATCACTGAAACAACATGAATAACTTTCTTTCAATCTCTGTTGAGACCTTCTTAATGCTGGTTCATGTTGTTATCAAAAAATTTCTTTATTGGCATATTATGGAGTATTGGATCAGTAATTTGTAGGCTTTCATTATCTAACATTCTGATAATGAGAAGATTCACAATAACTGTAGAAATCTTAAATAAAGGGATCATTATCATGATTTCTTGAACAGATATATCCACGTACTCCCACTGATTATGCCATCATTAATAAATTTATATTTTCGATTTCAATAAATCCCATACTTCGGTTAGAATATTAAAGGTGATTTAAACTAGGTTTCCAGCCTTTTTAGTCCAAAGTGTGTCTTTGAAACTTCTCTAACGGAAATCTATTTAAATTACACAGTTACAGAAAGAACAAACATTCACAAATGTATAGCCATTATGCATGGTTCATCATGCTTCTAACCATTTTCATAAAAGTATTATTTATCCCTTTGATATACACCATTACGCCAAGGATAAGTTGGCATTGTGTATTGAGAAACAATTCCGAACTTTTGAAGATACTATGCAAAAGATTTAGGATATTATCCTGTTTTGTCATACCTTTCACAATATTCACCACATTTGTCAGACTTTATGATTTTTCACTTTATCTATAATTGCCTCTCAATTTCAATAATAAATATTCGATAAAACATCCATGGATTGAGATTCATAATGCACTCGATAGATCTACATAATAACGCGAAAAATCATTAGGTGATAAATAATTTTATCTTCCAAAAATTGGACCATTAAAAGTCTACAAATAATCATAATCTACAATTAATAAGAACAAAAGCTGAAATTTATAATAGAGATAAATGACAATTAAGCTTACAATAGTTACATACCTTCAATAAGATTCTACTGTGGGTAAAACCTTATCAAGGAACAATGTGAGACATGAAAAACATTAGTACATATTTTACCTTCTCATACACACAACATTATGTTTGTTTAATACCATAACTAGAATCACTTGTGGGAAACTCACGTCCTAAAATGTATTAACAAACTCCAATAATTCTAAATATGTTCAACCTAATATAATGTGAGTTGTAGTCACCTGTGGGTGGCTATTATTTCACATGTATATGAAACATTTAGATAACCTTAATGCTTGTTTAAATTTATGAACCAAAACTACTTGTGAGCAGCATTGTTCTAATAGTTAAATCAAACTAAGAGGACTCAAAATATACAACACTAAAAAGATAAGAATTTAGCATCACTGTGGCGATAACTAAACAAACCAGCAAATATGTAGAATTGCAAATATCACACTAGCTTTTCTTGTGACATTGCATGGTCCTAATCAACGATATGGACATCCTTGATCTGATCATAAAATTAGTCGATTATAAACAATTATGAGTAACCCTAAAACATTAATCATAAACCTTTACTTAAAGGCATGTCATCATACATAAATTGTAAAAATAATTACACCCTTTAATTTAAATGTCCAAACATAATGAACTTTTCGTAAAACAAAATCGAGCATTAATCAAGTCTATAAGTATAATTCAACAATGAAATTTTGTTGAAGAAAAATTCTTTGATGCATCGCTCATTTAAATATGGTACATACTTAAAGATCATGATAAATAACGAATATATGATGAATTAATATGAAAGGTGTTAAATAGTCATTGAATATCATTTTCATAAATATGGAGAAATTTATCAAAAATAAAACCTCAATTTCATAGAGGATGCAATAAGTTTTGGACAACATAATAAAAATATTCATGAAAATATGAAGAAAAAAAAATTCGTAATAGGTTACTCAACTCGATAATGAGTTAATTTATGTAAATTTTCTTTTATGCACTTTTAAGAAATAACGTTTAATCATATGCCAATTATTTAATTACCATAATGTATGATCAGATATTGTACACTTCAATGTTATCTTAAACATGTGAACTCAAATTACCTGTGGGTAATTGTTGTTCTAATACATTTAAGAAAAACAACATTATAAGCACTTGACATAATAACGATTATGACTGGAAAAATTATTTGACATCACTATGGTGATTGCCAAACAACTCAAAAATGCCATAATAACTACTAAACCTTTCCTTTACGGCTTGGCGTATTCGTGCTTACAATAAAATTATTACTATTGCTAAGATAAAACACTCTAGTATCATTGTGGTGATAACTAAAGAATTATGTCCTAAGAATCTTAAGCACAATAATTTTATACGTACAACTAAAATTATCATCAACATTGGGAGAAAAGTGAAACATAATGACACTAGACACCCTCACGATTCAAATCAGTTCATATCCATATGATCAACAATCATATCAATCAGTGTTTTCTTAAATATGTGAACTCCAATTTCCTGTGGGTAAATTTTGTTCTGACATATTTAAGAAAAACAGGATTACAAGCATTTGACAAAATTTTTGATCATGACCAAAAGTGATTAGACGTCACTGTGGTGATAGCCAATCAACTAAAATAATGTCATTATCACATGATGTCGATAACTGCTAAACCTACACTTTACGGTTTGCAAATTCATGCTTGTAATAACATTATGATGATACTGAGATATAACACTCTAGTATCACTGTGGTGATAACTAAAGAGTCCCATAATAATTTTAAGTATAATCCCATAAAATTTAAAGAAAAACAATAATGCGAGAGAAATTATATCATAACGCACAAGCACACACACAAACCATATCATAATGCACACACAAATTTAATGGTGTCAAAAAATGGTTTTGATCATAAAATTTATAATGAAACTCGATAAAAAATCGTGTTAGTGTTTCGATAAAGCGGAAGCGTAAGTTAATTTACAATAAAAATTGGTTTCATTATTTTTAAAATTAATATTGTCTCGTTATCTTAATATTAACTAACACGTATACATGCCCACAAGAAAATATTAATGTTTCCAATTTTTAGTGTCTTAATAACCATTCACGTGATGAAAATATTATGTTTATCTTCATTTGCTTTGGAGCACTTATTAATTCATGCCATAAAGACATAATGCCCAATAAATATTTTCTCATTTATCTCATATCTCTAATTTACCTCTTTTTCACATACAAGACAATTAGAATATATGGACTTTAGTGGAACAATTATGCATGTTTATGACTACATGATGTGGACATTCTTCCATTTCATTTATCATCATTATTACGTTCATTATTACCTCATATGCTCATTATATGCCATTATTTAAAAAATAATATTTTTTAAAATGATTTTCTTTTATTTACATGCCAAAAATAAAACAATTAGGCCAAAAATAAACTCAATAAGCAAGATATATTAACTTATTTTACATGAAATAAAGGGTAGGACATTAGTATTAAATTAAAATATATCTTCCTCCAAAATTAAGTAGGTTATTAATGTTGAAATATATTTTCTTCCAAAATTAAGAAGCTAATATAAAAGTATACAAGAAAATCATAAGTGATAATGGCCACAGGATCTTAAATTTTACAGTATACCATAATTTTTAACCGATTTGATTTTGATGAGATAATAAAAAATCAAACATGAGCATGAAGTGTGACCATGATATGGGTCGAGATAATCAGATGTGAAAAGTAATGCAATTCCATAAGAACGATTATGTTCACAGAAGGGGAAAACCAAATATATCAAACCCAATTTTATTTTATTATTGCATATGATTAACGGACGATCATGAGTTCTAAACACAAGCTCTAGATGCCAACTATATGATTTAGTTTTATAGATACTTAATTTAGGATCGTTGAACTTCATGATAATCACACGATAATTATATACAAGAATAGTTTATACTGAATACCTTTTAGCGTTAATCCGTAGTACATCCCCGATGATCTCAGTAGCAGCGGTAATACCTTGTGGAGGTCATGGTTTCTCCTTCTTCACCTCTTACGTTATGAATAATCAATTCTCCGAACCCAATACCGATGGCTATTGTGTTCCTCTTATAGGTAGAAGGAGGACCAAGTTCCTAGGATTTAATTAATAGCATTATATCTCGACCGTCCATCAAAGAAGAGATATTAATAAATAATCCCAGAAATAGTAACCGACATAAGTTAGCAATATTCTATAATTAACCAAAATTATTACGTGGCCCAAGGGAATATTTCTATGTGTAGAAATATTCTTACAGTATCCTCTAACATGCGAGAAAAACTAATGTAAATGGTTATAAATGAATAAATTCAGACCTCGTAGTTGAAGAGGCGCAACTTTTTAGTCCAGGATGCACTTAGAATGTTGGCGTATTCTCGACAGCTCCCCACATATATACCAGAGTTGAGTGAAGCCAAGCTTTCGACATAGTTCTCTGCACCATGTATCCTTGCTGAACTGCTTGTCATGGTATCTTGCTTTGTGTCATATAAAACTAACTTTTTCTTGTCCTCTAATAGAAGAATCTTACCATCTCTGAAACACCAAACTACTCTTAGTGGATTTAGACCGAAAGGCTGTCTAGCTTGAGTCTGGGGAATGATAAAACGTTTAGTCCAGGATTCGGGAACACCATAATCTTGCATCACCCATATCTCAAGTTGATAACGAGGCTCCCAGACACCGTCAACTACACATAGGCACTCATCCAATACTCCCACCGTCCTAGCAAAACAGTAAGTGCTATTTTTCATAAATTCTTTTGGCAAGTGCATTTGCTTAAACTTGTCCTCGCTGAAATCAAAAGAGATGATTGACTCCTGCTGTAGCTCCTTCTCAAGAATCATGCATCCAGCTAACCAGTGACGAAGTCCATTGATAAGCACCCCAGATACGGTATCATATGGGATATACTTTAGCATATGATAAGGCATATTGGTCCGGATGCTTCTCCATGAATCTGACAGTAACGAATATACCTCTGAAACATGAACCTCCTCCTCAGTGGGTGGCAACGTGACAGAACCATCTCGCGAGAATTCACCTTTCAGGAGCTTGTAGTCGTCATTCTTACCATCATAACCAAATGAATAAATAGAAGAGGAGAGGTTTGTAAATTTAGTTTGTGAATTGGATAATATCTTGTATTCTCTAGTTGTTGGGTTCCAGATGACAGGGACATTCACCAACTCATCAACCATACAAGTTTGGAACATGACGCAAATCAAACCATTACAAGATCCCAAAAACTGAATTGAATGAGCCAAGTCTTGGAATGGGAGATCCATCGGAACACCACCACCATTATGCTCGAAAGAAGAAGAATAGAGCGTATCATCGTAACTTACGGTGCTAACTAGAGGATAATATGGCTTGGTGCCTTCTTTAATCATAAACATGAACTTAGATTGTGTTTTTCTGTTGTGGATAGTATGCTCGAGATGCTGTTCCGCAAATCTGGGGTTAGAAATTAAGGAAAACCATGTTTTGCAAACGTACCTACAATTAAGGATCGATTTCGCAGGTAGCCTTACAAGGATTTCATACATCACATCTTCTGGGAAGAGGATCATGCTTGACATTGTTGTTCGCTGCCTCTCGGTGGTAATAAAATTAGTTAAAATAATAATCTTTCTAAAAAAAATCGTTAAAATAATAAAAAATTTTAGTCCAACTAAACTTGCAAAGGTTAAATTTTTTCTCGCTAAAATAATAATCTCTCTAAAATAATCTCGGTCCCAAAATTATTATTTTAAAGAAGCTTTACTTGACCAGTACCATCCTATTTATATATCTAGAGTAGACCATAAAATATTTTTTACGAAATCCTGAATATAATAAGAATCGGACACCAAATATAATAAGAATCGGACACCGAGTAATTACCATAAATAAGAATTTCCAAACATAGCTTCTAACTTACACGCGGTCACACAATATTAAAACACCATATCAATTTTCCTGAGCGGAATAGGAGGTGGCTTCAGACAAGACTCATGAGTGACGAGTCTACGAAAAATAACGGGAAATGTACACCCCCAGCTTGGTACAGAGGGTGCGCCATCCGGCTAAACCAAAATTCAAAATAATTGAAAGACCATATTACCCTTTTCTATCTTCATAAGTATATACTGCTCCTTTCACTTTCATTCCTCTTTCTGTTCTCTCGTCAGAACTAACTTGGATTACTCCGTCTTCAGCATCTCTCTTAAATTTTGATATGTAGATCAAATTCAAGATGGATATCATTGATGTTAGATAAATAATAAAAACAAATCAATGATAAAATAAATCAATCAAGAATAAATAAATAAATCTACATACCAAAACAATAATGAGACGATGTTTAACGTGGTTCGGTCAACTCGACCTACGTCCACAAGCAACCCCGTAGGGTGAATAATAATATTGATCATCAGAACATTCTGAGATGATTAACAATTACATTGATACTCTCTATCTATAGAGTAAGAATAATTAATATAGGATATTATATTGTTCTCTATAATATATATCCTAATTAACTAGAATATGAATAATAGGAAATTACCTAGATATTTGCCTTGTCTAGAAAACTACCTAAATTACACAAGATCTTTTTATTCTTGGAAACTTAACTGATCTCCGTCGATATTATGTGTTGTTTGATCTCTATCAATCTTCTGATAACTTGAGTCTTGATCACTTCATCTTGACTTTGACTTCAGTTTGAATATTGTATGGTCTTCACTTCACGTGCCATGTATATCACGGCCACTTGACTTAACCTTCACTTCACATGCCTGACTACACAGTTACTTGATTTAGTCTTTACTTCATCATACAGTTTCCTCGGTCCTTTTCTGCACCTCGGATACTTGTTTGTATCTACTATATATTCTAATACCCCCCCTCAAGTTGGACACGCAGAGAAACGTAGTGTGCAACTTGGACAATTGAAGAAAACTTGTGACAAAATCTGTACTTCACCTTCGAACAAGACACTTGATCTTCGGTTGCGGCGCTTGAAAATTGAAACAAACTCAGTAACACTGCAGAATATACGTTTTGACTTCTGTTGAAAATTGTCTTGACTTGGATAAGTTTGGTGAGGGTCCACGGTCCATACACTTATTTTTTTTTTTGAGAATTGGCTCGTTTGGCCACTGGATTTGGTTAGTTAATACTAACCATACGAAAGACTTCATGTTGCATCAACATTGAGAATCGGCTCGCTTGGCCAATGGATTTGGTTAGTTTAATACTAACCATACGAAAGACTTCATGTTGCATCAACATTGAGAAATATTGGTAGGCGTCTAGGAGACTTTTCAAATGAAAAAGATTCTCCTAAAGGAAAATATTGTGCAAAATCGTAATAATTATTATTACTAAAAAATATGATCGAAAATAGGAAATATTTTCGAAAATAAAAGATAAATATTTTATTGAATATCATTTCATGACATAAAGATCTCGCCAAGATTAGCAATTAAAGAAATTTACCACTCTTAGCGTCCTTAAATATAAGGAGAAATTTTACGTGGTTAAGATACAATATAATCTAAAATAAAGATAGAAATATTTTATATTGATTTTCGAAAACACATAAAATATTTTCAAGATAACCCAGAAGCGGGAGATTTTCGTCCTTAAATGTAAGGAGATATTTTTATTCCATAAAAAATACGGTGTGATGTGCAGTAATCCTAAAAATATATCACATATATGAAATTATTTTTAGATGCAATAATCATAAAATATATCGTCAATGCGGAAATACTTTTCGTGAAAGGAAGACATACTTTTGCATAATATCCAGGCAAAATATTTTGGAAAAGAAATATCATTGGATATATTATAAATGAATATCTTTAGGATAGAAAAATACTCTAGAGAGTAAATCAAAATAGGATATACAAAAATAAAATTATTTTCGAAATTGATAGTGAGTTCAGTTTTATACCTTTTGGATAAAAACCAAAACAGAAAGGGAATAGACGATCTCTGATGCGAGATGTAATAAATACACCCAAAATGTACAAAGACTCTTGTTGGGTATGAATGAGTTATCGGTCAACTAAATAAATGTTGACTTTGGAAAGAATGTGATGCAAATACATCATTATCTTTGAAAATAAATTTGAAGAATATATTTGCTCATAATTATCATAGCTAAGAATATATTTGATATACTGTGGTATATTTTAAACAGAAACTTTTCTTGAAACTAACATAAATTTCCATTTTTATATGAGATAATAAATGACAACAATGAACTTTGATATTGAAGACAAACAATCTTCCAAGAACACATGTCATAACGTTAATGAAGTTTTCATTAAGTTGATGATCATCCTCGAACAAATTAGGAATATGCAATTTTGTTTGGACGATAAAAACAAATATAACAAATTCAGAAAAGAACTTTGTTACATATAATTGATCAATTTTTTTTTAATGTTCAGTTTAAAATGAAATTATTATTGAACATTAAAATATGTTACGGAAGCGACTGGATCGAGAGCATCGCTGCTCTGATACCATCTTAAATTTTGATATGTAGATCAAATTCAAGATGGATATCATTGATGTTAGATAAATAATAAAAACAAATCAATGATAAAATAAATCAATCAAGAATAAATAAATCTACATACCAAAACAATAATGGAGACGATGTTTAACGTGGTTCGGTCAACTCGACCTACGTCCACAAGCAACCCCGTAGGGTGAATAATAATATTGATCATCAGAACATTCTGAGATGATTAACAATTACATTTAGACTCTCTATCTATAGAGTAAGAATAATTAATATAGGATATTATATTGTTCTCTATAATATATATCCTAATTAACTAGAATATGAATAATAGGAAATTACCTAGATATTTGACTTGTCTAGAAAACTACCTAAATTACACAAGATCTTTTTATTCTTGGAAACTTAACTGATCTCCGTCGATATTCTGTGTTGTTTGATCTCTATCAATCTTCTGATAACTTGAGTCTTGATCACTTCATCTTGACTTTGACTTCAGTTTGAATATTGTATGGTCTTCACTTCACGTGCCATGTATATCACGGCCACTTGACTTAACCTTCACTTCACGTGCCTGACTACACAGTTACTTGATTTAGTCTTTACTTCATCATACAGTTTCCTCGGTCCTTTTCTGCACCTCGGATACTTGTTTGTATCTACTATATATTCTAATAATCTCACATCACATCGTCGAAAACCATTGAGAGATCTCTTTTCCAGATTTCACCCATAATTTCATTGTTATCCGTCAGGAAGAATAGATCTGGCTGTAAAGGTCAATTTTAGGGTTTTCGATTGAACTTTTTTTCCTTCAATTGGTCTATTTTTTTGTAACGATTTCAAGTCAATTTCGGATTTTATTGACTAGATTCGATTATGGCACAACATCATGAGATAATTGGTCAGTTTGGAGTAACAAACAATGGCACACCAAGAAGAAGAAGAAGAAGTGGAGGAGGAGGAAGAAGAAGCAAATGGAAATGGAAATTCAAATTCAAACACAGCGTCAACAACAGAAGAAAAGAATCACTGATGAAGTTAAACCAGGTGGAGGAGCAGAAGGTTGTAATGATAGTGGTGGGAGGAATCACGAATTTGTGCAGCTGAATTTATGTGCGGAGATGATTTTTGGGCATTTATTGAAGAGTAGTAGTTAGTACGATGCGGAGAAGAAACTAGTGTGGGAGGAATCAGGAAAGTCTGTGCTGAATTTGTTGTCAAGAGGAAGATGTATACACAGGTAATCTCTCAGATTTGTTGCTTTAGCTTGTGCTAAGTTATCGTTCACCACTGTATTATCTTATCCTGCACTACTACCATCAGCTGCCCCGAATGGACTGTTGTTGGCTGCCGAAATAAATCTACCGAAATTTACTTTGGGCAGCCACCCTAATAACTTCTTTTTTAGGCGGGTGTTTCGCACTTTTGAAATATAAGGACTGATCAAACGAAATTGGTCGTTGTGCTTACTTGTTTCTTTTCTTGATCCTAGCAGAGAAAACAGTATCTCTAGGACTTCTGAAACTGCTGCTGGTTATCAAGTTATTAATTTATCTAGGTATTCCACCATTGTATTCCTACTTAGAAGACTGTTCTTGCTTCTAGCTACAACCTCCTTTAACAGAAACCATTGAAAGGTATGTATGATGATGTTTTTGCTGATAAAGATTACTGTTTTTATGATTAAATTGAATTTATCATATGATGATTAAAAGTGGGTTCATCTTATATTTGTTAAATTTTATTGAAAAATCATAGGTTCTTGAACATCTTGGGGATTCTTGGATAAAAATTCCATTCAATTTTTCAAAAACCACATGTTCTTATTTGCAGAATTGCATCTATTGCAATGTTTGTTTAAATTTACTGTTCATAATGGTTAAATTGGTTTTTTAATATGATGATTAACAGAGCCGGTCCGGAGGGGGTGCAGAGTGTGCGACCGCACAGGGCCCGGCTCTGGGGAGGGCCCTTGCATATCCAAGTATACACCACATGTGACCAACCCATTTCTCTTGTTTATTTTCTCCCCAAAAATATGTTTGCAGAGAGAATTTCAAGTCCGTGACATCTATGATCTTTTGAGCTTCCGTACACTTGTTCTTGTTCAACTTTGTATATGTTATAATGACTTATTCTAAACGGAATTAGCAAACAATATCCCAATCTTATTTTATTTTTTTCTTTTCATTATTTCATCCATCTATATTAAATCAAAAATTTTCTAAAATGTTAAATTTCTAATTTTTACCAATATTTTGTGTATCATAAAAACTACACTATCTTAATATACTAGGACATTTTAAACTTCATCGGTTCAAAAACACATTAACAACTAAAACACATTAACAAATACCAATCTTACAACACTTTCTTAATATTACGAAGAATCCACGCATTTTGTATATCATAACTACTGCACTATCTTAATATACCAGGACATTTGAAACTTCATCGGTTCAAAAACACATTAAAAAATATCAATCATACAACACTTTATTAATATTATGAAGAATCCACGCAGTGAGAGAAATTGATTTAATATATTTCGATTTTGAAAATGAAAAGTTGAGTTACAATTCACGGTTTAAATTCTACATATGGGTCATACGCTATAAGGGGAAATTGATTTAATCCTCATTGCAATAATCACTAAATATTTAGAGTTTTTCTTGCATTTTTGTTGTTCTTTTCAGTGAATATTAACCAAGAATTCCTTATTTAATCTTTGTCCTCCGTTGTTTCAAGGTTATCAGGAAAAAAAGTTGACCCTAGAGGCTTTATGATCAATTTCGCACAGGCCCTTCTAGACTCAGGATCGGCTCTGATGATTAAAGTTGATTATTGAACACAAATTGGATGAAAACCATAGTTTCTGGAAGCTTAAAGCTGATTCTTGGACGGGGTATTTTATAGTTTTCAAGATAGGAAATCTGAAATAATTAAACACAATGTAGCACATAGAACTTGATAGTAAGATTAAGTATCTCAAACTCAAAAGAGAAGAGAGAAATTTTTGTAGAGAGAAATTTTTGTCAGGAAGAGGAAAAGGAGTAAAGGGTTTGGGATAAGAGACACAGGAAGGTGTTGCGATAATATCCAGGGTATTACTAAACTAGCAATAAGAAGATTACCAAGAAGAGGTGGAGTGAAACGTATCAGTGGATTGATTTATGAAGAGACTCGTGGTGTTCTTAAGATCTTTCTTGAGAATGTGATTCGTGATGCTATTACTTACAATGAACATGCTAGGAGGAAGACATATACTGCTATGGATGTTGTTTATGCTCTCAAAAGACAAGGAAGAACCCTCTATCGATTTGGGGGTTAGGTTTTATATTATGTTTTGTAAAGAATGCAATTTAGGGTTCCAATTAGTTGATTTGGGTTTCAAATGTACTCGTAAATCCACTGTATGAATGTGAAATGTTTTGAATATTAATGAAATTTGGTAATCTACTTGTTTTTGTTTCAAAACAAAAACATTAAGTATCTCTCAAGTAACTAGTTCTTGTTTAGATTGTTAAGTTGTCTGAATTCCAGTAGAAAATTATGTCTAGTTATCATTCAGCATTACTGATATTAAATTTTTGGTACTTGTCTTGATAGGGTCTTAAATTGATAAAGAATGATGTCCGAGTCTCGATATGAGGACCCTGCAAAGTTTTGTGACCTTGTAAAGCATCCGACGAAGGCCGGAGTATGCATCATGCCTTCTTTTTGTCCATGACTCTGACATTGTGGTGGTGAGCAACGCCATTCCTAAATCTGCGTATCACATACTCGTCCTTGCAAGAGAAGAAGGTTTGCTCAGGCCTAGTGACGTTACTTGCAAACATATCCCCCTCTTAGATAAAATGCGAGAAGTTGGCACAATGATGGTGAAACGGTACTTGAAACTGGAAGGCCATAAGTCTCAAGCAATACGGATGGGTTTTCACTCTATTCCTGGTATGTTACAGCTCCACCTTCATGTCATGACTCAAGATTTTAAGGAAGCTGATTCAAATCACAACTGGAATAAGAACAATACTTCATTCTTTAAAGATGTTGACACTTGCATCAAAGAATTGGAAGAGGACAGACAACTAACGATTCCCGCTGATAAAAGGAAGTTGGAAGCTGACCCATTCTGCTACAGGTGTGAGACCTCGTATGAATCAGTCGATATAATCAGGAAGCATCAAAATATATGCCCATTCCCAGAAAATGTGAAGTCTTTTACTTGGTGAAACTTGTAACTCTACTCTCATTTCGAATCGAGAAAAGGCTGACAAGAAGTATATACCCCTTCATTTAAGGAAAGGCAGCAGGAGCAGCGGCTCGTGGTTGAAGAAGGATGAGTCAGCCAAATATCCAGAGAGCGATAAGACCATGGAATCACAATTTTGGTCCGCCACTAGCTTAGGAGGGATGAGCAGCAGCAGCGAGTCATGGTTAGACACGAAGGAGTCCGCTGCTAACCCGTTTAGGCCCGCTCGTAGCTTAAAGGAGGATAAATACTCAAAGGGAGGATTTTGGGAGGATGAGGAAGAAAAAGACAGAGATAGCAGTAACTCGTGGTTACAGGAAAAGGAGTCCGCTGCTAAACTGTTTAGACCCTCCCCTAGCTTAAAGAATGAGAAGCAGTCAAAGGGTGGATTCTGGGAAGATATCCAAGAGAAGGAGAGAGACAGGAGTAACTCGTGGTTACAGAAAAAGGAGTTTGCTGCCAAACCGGTTTGGCCCGCTCCTAGCTTGAAGGAGGAAAAGCAGTCGAAGGGTGGCTTCTGGGAGATGAGCAAGAGACAGAGAGAGATTGGTCATCTCTGTGGAAGAAGCAGGGAAACTAGATATCATTGTGGCTCCTTCCATTTCTATTTAATGTTCTTTTTATTTTCATTATTAGCTATGGTAAATATTAATCTACTATCACTGATCGGTTTTGTGTCCTTGAAACTGTAAATGTTTGTTCAATCAAGGTTATATGGTTGTCTTCATTGCTTTCAAATGGTTACCATGTTTATTTTGTACTGGTTGTGTTATGCAATTATCTACAGTATTTTCTATGCATAAACTTCACATGCTGCCAATAAACAAGTAAACCCTAACTTGGCCTCAAAAACTTCTGCAGCAGTATTGTGCATTTCAAGTTTCTATTTGTACTGTCCACTAGTGATACCCACCTTCAGTACTAGGGACTGCTTGCTGGGTTTTGAGTGACAATATCAATAGAGAATAAACTTTTTAGTCTGCATATTGTCCTGCTAATTTTCGAGACAAGGGTTATGCAAGAGGAAGGAAGTATGACTAAGGTTATGCAATCTACTACCATGCCCTCTCTGCCCCAGTTGTGAAGTCTTCACACGTGATAACCTTGGGGGAAAAAAAATCCGACCAAGTTATCAAAGAAAATTGCAGGTAGCACTAGAAAAGAGGACGTGGAAGTGTCCTACCAGAAGCTATTTTAAATTACCTGGAGAGTTTGGGGTTTTCACTATCTACCACAACTGATATGCTGACAGAATTCAGGATTTTCACTATCTACAATTCTACAACATCCAATATGTTGACAGAATTCAGAATCACATTTATGAGATTTTAACTATGAAAATGCAGGAAAGAACGATTAGCAGATAAAGACGCCAAATTATCAACAACGAGATGTCTCATACATTCAGTAATTCAGTGAAGAACATTTATCACTGCAGTAGAATCCACATACTAGTCGGGGCTCAAGGACTCCCAAAAATAAACACAATGCTTACAAGGATAAAGATGTTTTAACCCTGAACCAAAATAAGAGCACCAATCTTTTTGTGCATTCCTCTGGCACCTATACAAAAACTTTGAGAAGATTTACCCTACCAAACAGTTTTTCTAGGTAATGGATATCTCAGTTTTCTTTCTCATGCACCAGACTGTTATTGCTCACTTGTTGCAGAGCGGGCCTTTTCGCCACATCCAGCTGTTCCTGATCACACCCAAAACAAAAAAAAAAAGCAGTTCCATAAGAACCTACAATATAGCTTAGCTAACTGCCACAACAATATATATATATATATAACTTTTAAGAACCTTAGAAAGAGCTGAAGATTTGATTACCTTAACAATGGTGTTGTTAGTGTCAGCGAGATTAAGTTGTTTGGCTTTCACCATTTTTCTCAACTGCCCTAAACTTGTGGATTTCAGTTTCCTTTGAACCGTGTTTTCATGTTTGTTCTCTTTTTCTTCCAGTACTACTTTAGTTGCCACCTTAGAAGTACTTCTGATACTGAACTTGCTCATTTCATCAATCTCCTTGTTGTCATCCAAAACCTTGAAACTTCTTGAACTTGTAGCAGCCTTCTTCTTAGTAAACGACATTCGAGGGATCTGCTGAACCTGGTGTACTGATGTATTTCTTTTTATTGGAGTTGCAAGATGCACAGGAATCTGCTTCACAATCAGATCAGTTGCAACATCATCTGAAGTCTCAACCACGTCAGAACCGTCCACATTATCCTCAACTATGTCACCTGAATTTTCCTTCTCGCTCTCCTTAGCAACATCTAAATCGGCTTCTTCACCATTAGAGGTCTCAATATCAGCTGCTACATTAACACATTGGGACATGTCATAGTCCTGCTGAATCTCAAAAGTACAATTTTTGGCTTCCTTAACGTCCATTACTTCCTCCATCAAGTCTTCTTTCATTGCTTGGAAATAAAAGCAATCAGAATCCAAAGATAATTCCTCAAGTTCAGAAACATTGACATCGTATATCTTAGTCTCACATTCGAGTTTATTGGCCACTTCGCAAACATCTGTGTCTTCAAGGATTTCTGTAATCCGAACTGTTGGAGAAGATACGTTGACAGATAGTGTTTCAGCTTCAGAAAGCACAGGAGTTTGCTTCACGAGCAGATCAGTTGCAACAACATCTGAAATCTCAGAACAGTCCTCGTTCTCCTCAACAATGTCACCTGAAATGTCCTTCTCATTCTCCTCAACAATGTCAACTGAAATGTCCTTCTCATTCTCCACAACATTGTCTGAATCTGAAATCACCAATTTTACAAATGAGTCTTCGAGGTTTTCTGTATCTGCAAGTGTTGGAGAAGATCCATCAACAGATGGTGCTTCAACTTCAGAAAGCACAGGAGTCTGCTTCACAATCGGATCCGTTGCAACCACATCTGAAATCTCATCCATGTCAGAACTGTCCTCATTCTCCTCAACAATGTCACCAGAATTGTCCTTCTCATTCCCCTCAACAGCTGAAATCACCAATTTTACATATGAGTCTTCAAGATTTTCCGTATTCGCAAGTGTTGGAAGAGATCCATCAACAGAACTGCCCTCATTCTCCTCAACAGCTGAAATAACCAATTTAACATATGAGTCTTCAAGGTTTTCCGTATTAGCAAGTGTTGGAGAAGATTCATCAATAGATAGTGCTTCACCTTTAGAAATAACAGGAGTCTGCTTCACAATCTGATCAGCTGCAACATCAGAAACTTCATCCACATCACAACTGTCATCATTCTCGCCAACAGTGTCACCTGAACTGTCCTTCTCATTCTCCTCAACAGTGTCTAGCATCACCAATTCTCCTTCTGAATCGTTTTCTTTATCATAGGATGTTTCTTCGTCAGACAACCCATTAACCTGAGCACCACAAATAGCCGCGGGATCGAAATCAGTTGCTACATTAACACCTTGAAACTTGTCACAGTCATCCTCCCGCCAAATCTCCAAAGTACAATTTTCAGCTTCCTGGTTGTTCATTGTTGAGTCTTTTATAGCTTCGAAATAAAAGTGATCAGCATCAAGAGATAATTCCTCAAGTTCAGAAAGGTTAACAGCATACACATCAGTTTCGCATTCGAGTTTACTAGCCACTTCGTAAGCATCTGAGTCTTGAAGGTTTTCCAAAATCTCTGCTATTGGAGAATATTCATCAATAGATAGTACTTCAACCTCAGAAGGCATGAGATAAGTGAGCTCATCTTTATCTGTAGCCTTTGATTCCAAGCCATTCACATCCTTCTCTTCAATGACTTCATTTTCCGTAACTTGATCGTCACATTCCACGGGTTGGGGATTTAAATTCAAATTTTCAGTAGTCTTAGCTCCACTGACCCTATCTATTAGAGATGATTCACTGTAAACATTACCAATGTTTACGCTAGATTCCTCGACAGACATCATAGAAACAACACAGTCTTCGGAAATGCAGCCACCAAAAGCATGAGTACTGCTAGCCTTGCAAAGCTCACCCATCACCAAAGCAATAGAGGGATCTTCAGAAGTAACATTTGAATCACCTGTAATTTCTTCAAAATCTCCTGATTTCTCTAGCATCGACAATTCAGTGAAGACCATAACACTACTTACGTCTCCAGAAGCCACGTCATCTTGTTGTTCCTTTGAAGAATTTCCATTGATTCCTAAAAACACCATCATCATTACATCAGTACATTAAAATAAAGTTAAATATTTGATACAAAAGAAGAGAGTAACTGATCTTAGGTTTACCATCATTCTTCTGCAGAACAACTTCAGTTACTTCAGACTCTAATTTCAGCTCCTCCATGTTCACTTCCTTAGACAACATATCAGGATCCAAAGATAATTCTTCAACTTCATTAGTGTTGGCACCATATAACTCAGTCTCACATTTGCGCTTACCGTCGTCAACATCTGTGTTTTCAAGTCTATCCGTAATCTCCACTATTGGAAAAGATTCATCACCAACTAGCGCTTCACCATCAGTAACCACGACATAAGCAAGCTCATTTTCCACTTTAACCTCCAAGTCCGAAACACCCTTATCTTCATTTTTCTCAAACGGTTGATCTTCACTTTCAATACAGACCTTTGTAATTTCTATGTTCTCCTCAACTAAGTCAGTAGAAACATCAGTAATGTGAGAACTGGATTCCTCGCTACGTATAGTAAATGAAGAACAGTCTTCTGAAATGCACTCGCCTAAAGCGTGAGTAGGGCTAGCCTTGGAAAGCTCGTCTATGATCAAAGCACTAGTCGGATCTTCACAATTAACATTTGAATCAACTGTAATTTCTTTTAAATCTCCAGATCTCTCTACCATCAACAATTCAGTGGAGACCTTTGTAATTTCAGTGACTTCAATTTTTTCCATAGGCTGCTCGTCAGTATCAATGCTTACCTTTGTAGTTTCAGTATTCGCTTCTACTAGAAAGGATTCCTCTGCAGGTATCGTAAAGGCAGAATGGTTTTCTGACACACATTCTCCGAAAACATGAGTAGCACTATCTTTGGGAAGCTCACCCATCATCAATGCAGTAGAGGGTTCTTCAGAAGTAACACTTGACTCAACTGTAATATCTTCAAAATCTCTGGATTCTTCTAGCACCGAAAACTCGCTGGAGACAATGACACTACTTACGCTTCCAGAAGCCACGTCATCTTGTTCTTCCTCTGAAGAATTGCAATTAATTCTTATTAGATCAGGATATTCAAATAAAAGTTAAACATTTTAAACAAAAGAAGAGAATAACTGATAATAGGGTTACCATCATTCTTCTGCAGAACCACGTCAGTTACTTCAGACTCGGATTTCATCTCCTCAGCATTTACTTGTTCCATATCACTCTTCTTAGCTTCTACCTTCTGGACACCCTCAGATTTCTTGAGTTTAGATTTCTTGTGCAATCTGGTGGATTGCCTTGAAATATGAGTAACAACGGGAATCGCCTCCTCCTTCTCATTATCAATTTCCTTGGCCCAGGAAACACTTTTTCCAGAAGCTTCTTTTGGGGAAGTCCTTAGTGCTGAAGTTTTGGGTATAATCTCTTTCACTGAAGCAACTGACTTTTCAAGCAAAGGTGCATGTCTGGTTCTGGCAAGACGAACAGGAATTCTAGGTTCATTATCAACCAAATCAGATTGAGGCTTTATTGCAGTTAATAAGTTTCTGGTGGTTACTGTACTCTCTGGCACAGTCTCTTCAACATCGTCAATCTGATCAAATACAAACCCAGATTAGAACAGGAAAAAAGCTTACACTACTTTGGTGGTCCTTACATAAGAAATGAGAATCAATTTAGTACTGTATCACACAAGGGAACTTCAAATGATTCATATAATTTTTTAAAACATCTTCAGATTATTTAGTCGTGCTAAAGCACTTATTGCTTGGCCTGGCACCGCTGCAATCCTGAAACATAGGCCTTAACTAGCACTACTTTTCAAGAAGCCTAAATCTCCTGCTCTTAAGTAATAACTAACAAATTTGGTAATAATGGTCCTACTATACATCACCCATAAGTTAATACTAAACACTAAATTATTAACCGAAGTCTTAAAGTTAAAACTTGTTATAAGAATTTGAACTACAACTCAACCCCTGCAAGTTTCTCTTAGATACAAAACTTTCAGGTTACTCATTAAGGATGAAACTTTGATAATTATTCTAATGTAGAAAATGCAGTAATACAGATGGAAGAAGAAGAAAAAGAAGAATATTCATCTGCATCCAAATCCGAATATTTACCTATGAAAATAATTTAAATTAAAGAGACAAATTCTGTAAATAGAAGTGAATATGTGGAGACCATAACACAACTTACGTTTCCAGAAGCCAAATCATCTTGTTCATCCTTGGAAGAATTTCCATTAATTCCTGAAAGCACCGTCATTATAAGCTCAGGACATTGAAATAAAAATTAAACATTTAAAACAAAAGGGAATAACTGATAAGTAATAATAGGTTTACCTTCATTATTCAGCAGAACATCATCAGTTACTTCAGACTCTGACTTCATCTCCTCGACATTTACTTTTTCAGTCAACATATCGGCCTTCTTAGCTTCATTTGTTTCTCCTGCCTTCAAGACAGACTCAGATACCTTCAGCATAGATTTCATCTGCAATCTGGTGGATCGCTTTGCAACATGACTAACAACAGGAACCTCCTCCTCCTTCTCGTTATTATTTCCCTTGGCCTTGGAAACAAGTTTTCCTTCAGTTTTGTTTCGGCAAGCTGTTGGTGCTGCAGTTTTGGGTATAATCTCCTCTGAAGCAGATGAGTTTCCAAGCAAACGTGCACGTCTAGATCTGGCAAGACCAACAGGAATTTCAGGTTCATTAACAACCAAATCACATTGGGGTTTTCTTGCAGATAATGGTTTCCTGCTGGTTTCTGGGCTCTCTGGCATAGTTTTTTCAACAACATCAACCTGATCAAATACGAAACTCGATTAGTGCAATGACAAACAAATAGAACAGGGAAAAAAATTTAATTAGTTAAATGGTTCCTATATAATATTTATTATACATGGGAACGTCAAACTATTCATATAATTTTTTCAACACTTCCAGATTCTTTCTTTTGCACCTTGCATCCCTGACAACACAGGCCTAAACTAGCACTACTTCTCAAGAAGCATGAACCTCTGGCTCAGTAATAACTAACGAATTTGGTAATGATGCTGCTGTGTATACGTCATCATTAAGATAATAATGAACACTAAATTATAAGAAATTCTTAAAACTTGTAATAAGAATTTCAACTACAACTTTCAACCTAACTGCAAATTTCTCTTGGGCAAAAAAATTTCAGGTTACTCATACGGGATGAGATTTGATACTTGTTCTGACACAGAAAATGCAGTTGTCTATATCAATGAAGAAGAATACTATTCATCTGCACTCAAATCCAAAAATTTACCTTTGAAAATAAATTTAAAATTAAAGAGACCATATTCAGTAACTAGAAATGAATATCAGACAACCCCAGAAATTCAGTGGAGACCAGAAAAGTGAGAAAACTACTTACACTTCCAGAAGCCACATTATCTTGCGCTTCCTTTGAAGAATTGCCATCAATTCCTGAACACCATCATTATTAGATCAGAATATGCACGTAAAAGTTAAGCGTTTAAAACGAAAGGTAATAGGGTTTACCTTCATTTTTCTGCAGAACAACATCAATTACTTCATACTCTGATTTCATCTCCTCGCCATTTACTTCTTCAGACAATATATCAGTCTTCTTAGCTTCTACCTCCTGGACAGACTCAGATGTCTTGAGCTTAGACTTCTGCTGCAATCTCCGTGATCGCTTTGTAACAGGATTAACAACAACAACCTCCTCCTCCTCCTTCCCATTATTATTTCCCTTGTCCTTGACATTTACTTCTTCAGATAACATATCAGTCTTCTTAGCTTCTACCTCCTGGACAGACTCAGATGTCTTGAGCATAGATTTCTGCTGTAATCTCCGGGATCGCTTTGTAACAGGATTGGCAACAACAACAACCTCCTCCTCCTTCTCATCATTATTTCCCTTGTCCTTGACATTTACTTCTTCAGACAACATATCAGTCTTCTTAGCTTCTACCTCCTGGGCAGACTCAGATGTCTTGAGCTTAGATTTTTGTTGCAATCTCTTGGATTTCGTAACATGATTAACCACAGGAACCTCTTTCTCCATCTCATTATTATTTCCCTTGTCTTTCACATTTACTTCTTCAGACAACATAATATCAGTCTTCTTAGCTTCTACCTCCTGGGAAGACTCGGATATCTCAAGCTTAGATTTTTGTTGCAATCTCCTGGATCGCTTTGCAACATGATTAACAACAGGAACTTCCTTCTCCTCCTCCTCATTATTATTTCCCTTGTCTTTGACATTTAGTTCTTCAGACAACACACCAATCTTCTTAGCTTCTACCTCCTGGGAAGACTCAGATATCTTGAGTATAGATTCCTGGTGCAATTTTGTAGATCGCCTTGTATTGACAACAGGAACCTCCTCCTCCTTCACCTCCTCTTTATTATTCTCCTTGGCCTTGGAAACAACTTTTCCTTGAATTTTCTTTCGGCAAGCCGTCGGTGCTGATGTTTTGGCTAAAATCTCCTCAACTGACTTTTCACGCAAAGGTGCTCGTCTAGATCTAGCACCGCCAACAGGAATTCTAGGTTCACTATCATCAATCAGATCAATTTGTGGTTTTACGGGCCTCTCCGTCACAGTTTCTTCAACCTCATCAACCTAATTAAATACGAAACCTAGATTAGTGCAACTACAAACTTAAACAACAGGGGGGGAAAAGCTTTTAAGAAACACTAAATTATATTCAACCCTAACTGCAGACACAAAATTTTCAAGGTTAATCATATTGGATGAGATCTGATGCAGGGACCAAATTTTCAAAAAAAAAAAAATCAAGGTTAATCATATAGAGACTAAATTTTCAGAAGTTTTCAAGGTCAATCATGTAGAGCCCAAATTTTCAGAAGTTTTCAAGGCTGAGTGACCAATCCAGTAAGCAAAAAGGATTATCAAGTAGAGAGCCCCAGAAATTAGTCAATTAAAAACCTAACTAGAGCAGTAATTAAGCAAATAAAGGAAAAAAAAAAAACAGCCATCGTTAAGATGATAGTAACTGAAAAATAGAGCAAATATTAGGGGAAAATAACAACCAGTGTGATAATATACGTAGATCCGTCAACGTAAGAGTATATAGAACAAAATTGGAGGAGAAAATTAGAGAAACGAAAGGGGATTTTACCAAATTAAGAGCAGAAAGGGCATCCGCCATGGCTGAATTAGTCATGTTCGCTGGAATATGATGTTTCTTACAAAGAGATTGAAGTTCTTTCCTCTTCATACTGTGATAATCCATGGCATTCGGAAAAAACAGAAACAGTTTTTCTAGATCGGTTTGAAATGTTTTTCTGACAGAAAGAAATTCTTTTGGGTAAGAAGAGAAGAGTGACCGTTTGAGTGGCGCGTGGTTGAGAATATTTTTATAGATTTTTCAAAATTCAAATTCTAGATAGATCTAACTTATTATTGGGAACTGGGACCATAAATAAAGATTGTTATCCGTGTTTTTGAATTCAAGCATGAGATTCGTTGCCACGTGGTCTTAGTCAAGGATTTTTATCATTCATTTAATCGGATTGCGACCTCGTGGTCTAAATAAGGATTTCTGTCCGTGGATTCAGTAATGTTTGTCATTGAGATTTGCAGCTTTTTAGCACGGACTAGGGACTAGTGGGTGCATTCACAGCTATTATTGGGGCGCCACATTTTAATAGAGGGGCGTCACCTAATAGGGCAAAAACGGGGTATTCATAAATAATTTCAGAAATCTCTTATCTAAAATAATTTTAGAATAACTAAACAACCCTTATTTAAATAGATTAGCTAGTATTAGATAGATTGGATTAATGATATTGATTTGTAGTTAGAGATGGAAAATTGGGGTTAGTGTTTTAGGTTTTTGGAGGGAAGAAAAAATAGATTTGTTTTTTTGAAAATCCCTAGATATTGATTTACTCAAATAAAACGATTGATTTCAGTGAGAAAAAAAACGGATTTTTTTCCTTTTCATACAGGTTTACGTTGAGAAAATTGAAGAAAATTGGGAAAAATGCAGGTTGAGAAAAGACCAGCTACGGCCAGGTGATGATAAGAAAAAGCAACCGTAGATATGTTACGGCCAGATTTGGTTGTTATTAAGAAGAAAAAAAACCCAACCGTAGGTTTTTGTTACGGCCAAATTTATTTGGTTGGTGATAAAAAAAATCCAATTATATATCTATTACGGCCAGGTTTGTCCGGTTTATAACCAACGGTAGCTTTTGTTTCCCCGAACTTAAAGTTAGGTAAGTAAAATATCTCCTCCTTATCCAAAACGTGTTTAGTTAGATGATTAAAGATATGTCAGTTTATTTAGACAAAATTAGAGAATTTTTCTCACATGAACGAGTAATAAAAAAAAAAAATTTAGTTTAAGATTTATTACGGTTAGGTTTTAGGGAGTCGAATCCTACCGTAGATATATTTACGGTTTACAAACTTAACCGTAATAACTAAAATTTTAATATTTACGCTTAGGAGTTCTTAGTTTCCTAACCGTAGGGAATATGTAACCCTAATTTTTCCATATTTGAACCAATTTGATCATAATATCCTACGGTTAGGAGTTCTTGGTTGTGGTTGATTTTAGTTTATAGATTTTGATTTTAGATGGAGGGTAACTTAGACATTTTCTTATTGCATCAAGATATCCCATAACCAAATTTCTAGTCACTAGGAATCCATGTAAAGCCCCTTTATTTGAATGTGACGCCCCAATAATAGCCTTCTTTTTTTCCGTCGCTGGAAAAGATTTCATGGAAAAAAATACTAGGTTTACGGACCACGGTCCGATTAAAATCCCGCCCTAAACAATACATGTGACCCAAGACAGGGCTTACCCCTTGTTGGGATCTTTTGCGAGAGCATAAGTTGGTAGGTGCAGCACTTCTGAGTGGAGTGCGAATTCGTGCACACTCCTTAACGAGTGTGTATTTCACATTTCGATCTCTATTCTTGATTAAATTTAGGGAGTTATGTAATGAGGGTCGTGATTCTAAAAATGAAGGGTAACGAGATCATCAGTTAAATAATCAACCAATCAAAAGAATATGTGAAATATACACTCGTTAGAGGAGTATGAACAGATTTGGACTCCTTCTCAGTGTAAGGTGGATCAATGAGAAACTCGTAACAAATTCTGCAGACGATACAATAAGAATGCACATAACAGGATCATTATAACATTAAATTGGTCCATATTAACAAATTTATAACCCTTTTGATATCAGGGGAGGAACTACAACCAGGCTTGACCTGATTTGAGTCACCCTCTAAATCCCAAACCACCTTTTTCTTCATTTCAGTGGAGGTATTAAATTAGGTCTAAACTAATAGGCTTAAGCCAACCCTCTACAAATGGGCCAGCCCAAAAGCCACCCCTACATTTTTTTTGGAACTACTTAGCAGAATTTGGCTCACGAGCTCACCGGCCTTATAGTGATGCCTTTTGGGTTATCATGTTAAATTTTGGGACATGCTATAAATATTTGGTCTCATGCCATATTTATAATCACATGGAAAATTTTAGACAACAAAATAAATTTTGAATAATTTAGTGTGTTTCATATCGCATTATAGATAAAGTTATTTGTATATTTTTTTTTTATTTTTGCAAATAAAGATGGAATATAATGTCAAACCAAAGCCGAGTACGGAAAGAAATAAGAAACATAAACAAAGAGAAAAAAACGAGAATGGTGTCATGCTATCACAAGAAACAAATTATGTATTATGAGCATCAGATAACAAACTTACATTACTAATACCTATTATAGTAGCGTTGTTACTTTCATTTTTACTATTAACTTTATTTAACAAAATAACCTGATCAAAAAAAATAAGGTATGCTATCTTTCCGACTACTAAAAAGAGGTGATTTTCTTGCTTCCACAGCAGGTTTGTCAGTTACATAATTATCAGTTTTCTCAGTGAACTTAAAAGCTAAAAAGTTGTTGTAGTCTTTCAAAATCTTCACAGTTTCCTTCACTATTGTTTGATTTTGATAATCCATCATAGTAAATTATAAATCTTCACATGTTTCTTCTTCTCCTCTCTCTCTCTCTCTTTCCTATCTTTTCTCTCTGAAACTTTCCAAAACAGTGCTTGATTTCCCGAATTTCTTCATGATTTTCCTTAATTTGTTTGGTACGATCTGATATTTCAGATCTGCCAGACATATCAGAATCTTATGTAAATTATAAATAAATAAACCATCACTCTCTTAAGTGATTTAGGTTTTAGTTTGTTTCAATAATCAATCATCAATGGCATGTAGTTCTTGTCATTTAGATGTTTTCTCATCGCTAATGGTTTATATTGGCCATTTAGTTATTTTCTTATCTGTATTAACAGCGATATTTGATATATTCTGCAACAATTTGTTCAAGTGTGGTCATATATTCAAGTATATTTTAGGAGATACTTCATTCAAACATGGTGTGAATCCTTTTATACAAGATCAGTGGTTGTTGGTTGTAACTACAATTTTATGGGCGATTTTCTTCTTCCTAATGGAGAATCAGAGTTTGAAGACTCACAAGTCATGGGAGATTTTCTTCTTTTTAATAGAGAATCAGAGTTGGAAGACTCACAAATCAAAATCAAAATGGTTGAATTTAATTTCAAAAATCATTTGTCGTAATTCCAAGAGGAATTACATACAATTAGTATGTATAGTGTACTCTAGTTCCTTTGTAATAGGAATTTTCATCATCACTTGTACTAGTATTTTTTGTTTGAATCTGATGTACGAATTGTTTACAGTTTATTAATCAAAAGTTCGATTTATTTTTCCTTCAAAAAAAAAAGATAAGCCATCATAGTATATTTCGCTTAAATGAACCTCGCAATTCTTTCACAATCACCTTCCATCTAGAAATTCTTAATTTCGTTATCTCTTGCCCATCAAGCACCCTGAAGAAGAGCTAAAGCTTTTGTTGTTGTTTTATTGCACATGAATCTTTGAATATTCCTAACTTAACTCCTTTTCCATCTCCTGCATCATTTCTCAGAATTAGTCCACGGCCATCATTAAGAGTTGGAGAGATCCAAGAAGCATTATAAAAATTCATGTTAGGTGAATTCCATGGAGAGTTATGTTTCAAATTAGCCACATTACAACTTAATAGTCCGTTCGATTGGGAGAATTGGAAACCTAAGAATTCAATTATGGGGGTAATCCAATTCCAAGAATTGGATTCCAAGGAATGCAATTCAAATCCTAAAAATTCATGTTCGGTTGAGGTAATTCAATTATCTTTGTTTTTACCCCGGAATCCAATTCCATTGCACTATTGTACCCATGCAATGGAATTCTACTGTTTTGGAGGGAATTGGATTCCTATGAATCAAAATTCTTAATTACAAAAAGTCCATTTGCACCGTTTGGTTCCAGGAATTGGGTACATTCCCTAGGGATTGGATTCCCCGGAATCCAATTCCTTGAAACGGACATGCTGTAAATTCTGGTAAAAAATTTCAGAATGATTGCACCAGAAATTCAGATATCTCTAAATAGAGATAGAAATATGAATTGAAGAAGTTGACTTTTCTTGAAAATTTTCGGTGCATCTTTCCTTCTACATGAACCGGCGCTTAGTTGCACATATCTCAGCCATATTTTGAATTCTTGCATACCACAAATCATAATGTTGTTTGAAAGTAATATTGGCTATACTAATGCTAACCCCACTAGTTAAAGGTGGAAACATCCATATTGATTTAGCAAACCAACATTCAAAAAGCAAGGGATCCAAATTCAATGTTATTGTTGAAGAAATGTATTTGTTATCTATTGTAGGTATATAACACCTTAATCTGTATGATAGGAAATTCATCATTTAAACATTTCCACACAAAAAAGTTTGTTTCGTTAAGGTAATCCTGTTTCCAAAATTTATCTTTTTCTTTATCACAAGTATGGATTCCACTTAATTAATCCATCATACAAAGATTTCACAGTAAAAATATCATTCTTAGCTAACTTTCATCTAGGTTTATCATGGTCTAAGGTATCATTCAGATCTGTGAATAAGTTGATATTCAAATTGATTGAGCAATTGTATGGGCTGTCGTAGGCTCAACAAATTAATAAATATATTTCCCACTAATTAACTGGTAATATAGTGGTAGTAAGAGATCATTCTCACAGAGTTGTGTAATTGATAGGTTATTTGTATTAGCAAAATAAAGTAAATCACAAAGAGGGGGTTTTGGTTGTGAGATAAATAAAGAGACAATAAGAAAAAAGGGATGATTAAAGAATCCTTTGTCGTTACCAAGCGTTAACAGGATTAGAATACTTATCTATTGTTCATAAGAACCATTCATCACCAACCGTAGAATAACAGCTAGCTCAGTGTTATCCCGAAAACTCCTTTTACCACGGATACAGAAGATCTCCAATATCAGATTTTATTCAACCGAACCACCAAGTAGTAGCTCACTCAAGGTGTAATCCAATCAAACGCTTTAAGCTTTGTGAATTAGGTTAATCCAAGTAGTTAAACTCTTAGCTCAAGTTTTACTTGCTGGTGTTTTATTCACATACGATTGCTCCACAGAATCCCTCTGTAAGGTATCGCGATTTCTACTTGTGTAGAGAGTTAATCGACGATTACTTATCTCATAACTTCTACTAGCAATAGAACAATCAATTGACTAATCTAGTATGCATCCCAAATCAATATAAGAATCGCTCATAAACCATAGATATGGTAAAGACAAACGATGATGATTAAAACCTTAAATAGACTTGTATTATTAATAAAGCTCCAAGCTTAGAACATTGAATTGATCCTTAATCAACAAAGGTTTAGTTTCTCATGATTACACAATTACCCGGTTTCCCTCTAAAGGGGTAAACCCTAAAATATTAATGAAGAACAAAAGTATAATATGAGATGATATTCGATCATATGTGAAAGGCCTAATACCTATTTTTATAGGTTTACATTGCTTGGCCATCAAGTATTAAATTCGGTTCAAAAACCCGACCCAAAAATACGAAATAAGGGCGCAACTGTGAGTTTAGGCCTTCACAAGTATGCATACCCGTTTTTATACTTGTTAAGTATACGTGCCGGTATGCGTACCTCAAATTCCAGCAGAAATTTTCGGAACTTAAGTATGCGTACCCGTTTGCATACTTTACCGTCTTCGCTATTCGATAAAAGTTTGTTTTGGCCACAACATATTCGTCCGAATTCGGAATGACCTCATGCTTTTTGCATTCTTTTTATCTTTCAATTCTCTTCAAGATGATGATGAGAAATTCTTAATTTGAATGAGTTATGATCGGTGTTTGTCCCTTCTCTTGATTTTGAGCGTTTTGCTTCTTTTCGTCGCATTTCTTCCACTTCTCTTGGACTTGGGCACTTGGATACTTTGAATACTTCGCTTCATAGCTCTGTTCAGCACTTTGTAGCTCTTTTTTTGGATGATTCACCTATTAGAGGCAAATAAGAGAAAAATGTAATAATAATATGAAAATATGCAAGAATAATAGTTAAAGCAAGTATGGAATGGACACTAAAATCATATGAATTATGCACTTATCAGCAATAATATAAGGAAAATAAACAATGATTAAGTCTTTGTTCCACTTATTCATATATGGGTTAATCAAATCTGATACAAGTGTTAGCATGTTGTTATTTCCAGAACAAAGTTGATCTAGAGTAGTGTCTAGATCAGGTATTTGTTGGTCAATCCATATGTACATGGACTTTATACCCCCTACTTCCAAACAAATAAATTTATGAATCAACTTTACTCCCTGCAAAACAAACTTCCATATTCTTCTCTATGAATCTCATGGAGAGTTCGATCCTGGCTCAGGATGAACGCTAGCGGCATGCTTAACACATGCAAATCGGACGGGAAGTGGTGTTTCCAGTGGCGGACGGGTGAGTAACGCGTAAGAACCTTCCCTTGGGAGGGGAACAACAGCTGGAAACGACTGTTAATACCTCGCGGCTGAGGAGCAAAAGGAGGAATCCTCCCAAGGAGGTGCTCGTGTCTGATTAGCTAGTTGGTGAGGCAATAGATTACCAAGGAGATGATCAGCCACACTGGGACTGAGACACGACCCAGACTCCTACGGGAGGCAGCAGTGGGGAATTTTACGCGATGGGTGGAAGCCTGACAGAGCAATGTCGCGTGGAGGTAGAAGGCCCACGGGTCATGAACTTCTTTTCTCGGAGAAGAAGCAACGACAATATCTGGGAATAAGTATCGTTTAACTCTGTGCCAGCAGACGCGGTAAGACATAGGATGCAAGCGACATCCGAAATGATTGGGAGTAAAGCGTCTGTAGGTGGATTTTCAAGTCCGCTGTCAAATCCCAGGGCACAGCCTTGGACAGGCGGTGGAATCTACCAAGCTAAAGTACGGTAGGGGTAGAGGGAATTTCCGGTGGAGTGGTGAAATGCGTAGAGATCGGAAAAAACACCAAAGGTGAAAGCACTTTGTTGGGCCGAGACTTAAACTGAGAGACAAAATCTAGGGGAGCGAATGGGATTAGATACCCCAGTAGTCCTAGCCGTAAACGATGGATACTAGGCGTTGTGCGTATCGACCCGTCGTTAGTTTTTTTTTCCAATTTTTGAAATATTTTTCTTTAAACAGTTTCCCCACCAAGAATTAGGTTGAGCAATAATTTTCCAAGCAATTCTACCAATCATTGACTGATTTATTTTGTCATCTTTCTTAAACCCATGCCACCCATGCCTATAGGTTAGCGTAGAAATTTCCAAGATTTTTCTAAATTGAGTTAGCCTCCTTTCCCCACCATAAATCTCTCTAAATTGAATTGATTTTGCTTGTTATTTTCTTTGGGAGTGTGAATCATCACATATGCTAAACATGCAGGTACGACAGAACTGATTTGTTAAGAATCAGCTGACTAGGATGGTTGAGTGTTTTATTCCAACCTTTCACCATTTCCTCCATCTTGATGACAATAATCAAAAGCTTTCATTTTTGATTTATCATTAATAAGAGGGGCACCAAAATAAGAATCTTTAGTATCACTTTTTCTTTTTCTTTTTCTTTTTTAGCAACCTAGACATCATTTTTTTAGGTGAATTTTTTTATTAAAAAATAAATCTCTAACTTGTCAATATTGACCCGAAAACAAACCAAGTTCATGCAGAACATTCAATAAGTTTTTACGACTCTGCGGATTTGCCTTTGTAAAAATAAGGTAGTCATCCGCGAAAAAAAGGTTAGACATGTAATAGTATTTTTTACTTATTTTTATTCCTTGAAATCCTTTAGATTTTTTCTTTGCATTAACAAAGTGGATAACAAATAGATAGGGGGATAGTGGATCTCCCTATCCAATCCCTCTAGATGATTTGAAAAAATTTCATGCATTTTCACTTAACAACACAACTATAAAAGCTGTAGATATACATTGTCTAATTAGTTCACACCAATCTTTATAAAACCCAGATTTTCCATTGTCTTAATTAAAAAATCCCATCTGACCTTGTCGAAAACTTTGGACATGTTAATTTTAACTCTTAACCCCATAAAAAAATCTTATGATTCATAATATATATTAATTCATGTACCACAACGATATTATCATAACGTATCTATTAGACAAGAAAACTGGATTGAAAAGGTGAGATCAATTTATCAAGTAAAATTTTAATCTTATTTTCCAAAAGTTTTGAAATCACATTATAAAGAATGTTGCACAAACCAATTGGTCATGTATCAGATGGTGTTTTTAGATATTTGATTTTAGGTATTAAGAACATAAAATTTACATTAAAGCATGGATTCAATTTATTTGTTGACCATATATCATGTTAGAGCACTGCTCGGTCGAAATCGCAAGCATTGGTATCTCAAGCTTGTTTGTCAAGTTTAGTTGACTATAAGTCTTGATTTTTAGTCTACTTATAGCTACGTTTCGGATTAGGATAAAACGTGTAGTTGAGCTTTAGACTTCACGGCGTTCATCAATCGAAGACGAAGAACTACTAAGGGGAGTTTGTGGAACTTCATCAACAAAAGGTATGTGGAGACTTGAACTCATATATCACTCAGAAGTCTATACTATTTTGTCTCCTATTGAGATAAAGTCGCATAGCTATATAGACTTTACATTATATATACACATTTGATATTTCGAGCTGAGTTTAATTCGCTTATATTTTTCTCGAAATATGTGTTGGAAAGCTTTTTCCTTTAACCACGTTCATCATTATTCTTGACGAAATTCAAAAGATGATCATGTGAAAATCACCTGGTAACATCTTACATGATTTGTGTGAAACAATCATTTGATGTAGGTTCAGAATGTTTCGTATTGATAATTCGATCACTTAAAAATTGATTATAAGCTTATAGTTTGTGTAAGACAGCTATTGTCATCTTCTAAGAAGGTTTCAATGATTGAAATGGGAGTTAAGAGCTAAAACCCATGTCTGGATACATTACAGTTTGTGTACTTAGTGTACGAGCTGTTTTGAAGGAATTTAGGACCGGAAGTTTACATACCCGTTCGTAAACTTATCCAATTGTTTAAGTCAGGGTACTTAAGTTTGCATACCCGTTCGCAAACTGATTTAACTGTTGAAGTCCGGGAACCAAGTTTGCATACCCGTTCGCAAACGGTTTCAACTGAGTTCGGTCCGGAGCTAAAGTTTGCGTACCCGTTTGCAAACTGTCAGCTTGTGACCAATGTCTGTAACTTAAGTCTGAGTACCCATTTGCAAACTTAAGTGGTTCAAGTTCTAAAATCGGTTAAGTGTGATTTCATACTCATGAACAAACACGTTTATAAATTACGAAATGCAATCTTTGCAAACTGTGGCAAAAATATGTTCATGAACTGATTCTTTTGAATCAATCCGATTTTGCTTTAATTATGTCTTGTATACTTCTATGAGAATATAAACAATTTGTTAGAGCATTGCTCGGTCAAACTCGCATGCGTTGCTATCTCAAGCATGTTTTTCAATGTTAGTACTATAAGTCTTGAATTCTAGTCTACTATAGCTAAGGTCTCGGACTAGGATAGAAAGTGTAGTTGAGCTCAAGAACTCCATTGTAATCATCATACAAGACGAAGGACTACTCAAGGAACCGGTGGATCTTCATCGACTAAAAGGTATGTGGAGACTTGAACTTATCTATCATTAAAAAGTCTATTTATCTCCTATCTTGAGACAAAAGTCGTTTTGCTATATAGACTTAGATTATATACATTTACTATTTTGAGCCGAGTTTATCTCGCCTATCTATTTCTCGAAATATGTGTTGGTAAGCTTTCGTTTTAGCCAAGTTCATCTTTACCTAGTGACGAAAGTCATGACAAGTTTCAATCACTTTGAAAATTGCTTACTTTGACGAAAAATAGTTTGTGAATAACAACTATAGAATATCAACGTCCTCTAAGAATGTTTGAATGATTGAAATGAGAGTTTAGATTATATAACCATTGGAGGATATAAGCATTATTGTGGAAACACATATATGTATAAGTCCTTATTCCTTGAACCGAAGTTTGCGAACTTTGTTGATCAAGAGAACCAGAATGGTGGCGTGAGCCAAGTCCGCGAACTGGCGGAAGTTCTCGACCCGAGAAATTCTGCTGGAGTTTGTGAACTCCGTACGGGAACTTAAGTCCGCGAACTTGAGTAGGTTATATCTAAAAACGATGTTTGTGAACTTATTCTTATATAAACTAAGGAATGCCCATTGCAAACCGTGGCTATATAGTTCATGAACCGATTCGAGTGAATCAAATCATTTTTGCTTCAATTGTGTCTTGTGTAGTTACATAATATTTCCTTGCAATTGAACAACTCTCTAACTAGTTCATTTGAGTCACTTGAACTAGTTATGGTGATGAAGAATATGGTTGATATGAAAGTGATCATATGGCTAACCATTTGGTTGACTATTATTGAACCAACAAATGTACAAGTTTGGGTACGGCTAAACAAGCCTAGAAACGTGCATTTCATTTGTGTGTAACAAGCTAGTTTTCGATCTAACGGTTGAAATATTTTAGCTTGAATCTAATCAGGTTTTCATCTAACGGTGAGTATTGAATGCTTTGTTACCAAGCTAACATTGATTGCAAACCCTGACTTGAAAAACTATATAAGGGAGAACTCTAGCAACTGGGAAACCTAATCCCCACACCTTCTGTGTGATACTAGTTGTGCTAAGCTAGAGTCGATTCTCCTTTAACCTTTGGTTTCTTCTTCTAAACCAGGTTAACGATTTAAATACTTCATTGGGATTGTGAAGCCATACCTATACTACTTTCTTGTAGTTGTGTGATCTGATCTTGCTGTTTTTATCGTACGAGTACAATTGTAATAATTGTCTTGAGATTGATATCTCCGATAGGCAAGATATAAAAGAAATCACAAACACTTCGTCTCATCGTTTGTGATTCCGCAATATCTTTTTTCGCTGTGTCGATTAAGATTATTGTGAGGTGATTGATAATACTAGGCTGTTCTTCGAGAATATAAGTCTGGTTTATCAATTGGTTCATGCTCACCTTGATTTATCAAAAGACGGAACAAAACTCGTAGGTATATTTGTGGGAGGCGGATTTATCTATTATCGTATACTTTTCTGTGTGATACATATTTGTTTATTAAAGTCTTCGACTTTGGGTCGTAGCAACTCTTAGTTGTGGGTGAGATCAGCTAAGGGATCCAGTACGTAGCATCCTGCTGGGATCAGAGACGTAGGAGCATAACTTTACCTTGGATCAGTGTGAGATTGATTGGGGTTCAACTACAGTACAGACCGAAGTTAATTTGGAGCAGGCTAGTGTCTGTAGCGGCTTAATACAGTGTGTGTTCAAACTGGACTAGGTCCCGGGGGTTTTCTGCATTTGCGGTTTCCTCGTTAACAAAATTCTGGTGTCTGTGTTGTTTCTTTTCCGCATTATATTTTGTTATATAATTGAAATATCACAGGTTGTGCGTTTTTCAATCAATTAGAATATCCGACCTTTTGGTTGTTGATTTAAATTGATTGACACTTGGATATTGGTCTTTGGTACCATCCAAGTTATCTCTCTAGTATTTGATAAAGACTCGTAGATTTATATTTACTTGAGTATATATCAAATCGAGAAATTGAGATATAAATTCTTTGATATACCTTTTATCTAGATTGAGTCTGACTGTCTAGTTGATTCTCTAGAAAGTATATTGAAGTTTGTCCATACAGATTACTAAGCGAAATATTGGGTGTGGTTGTTGTACCCCCACTTTTTCAATTGGTATCAGAGCAGGCAAACACGTTTAAGACCTTACAAGTCCGTGTTTGTAGCGATCTGACTTTATGGACGAGTCTATCTCTAATAACGTACCAGTTCAGAAATTACCAGATGATTCTAAAAGCTTGGATTCACCTGAGAGAACTGTCACATCTAAGTCAATATCTAAACATTCTCTTGATGTAAAAACTGTTTATTGGGAAACTCTCCTAGAAGAACAGTTGGATGAACTTTCTGATGAAGGTGATTCAGATATTTATAGAGATGTTGATGAGGAAGTCTCATAGTATGTTAAGTTTTTGGATTCGTGGAATATGAAGAAGATTACAACTTCTCTTGTCTCACCTCTTCTGACTCCTCTCTGTCGAGAAAACAAGAAATTGAAAAGATGTTACGCATGTGTTTATTTTTCGAATCCTTCTAACGAATTGATCCTCAAGGATTATGAGGAAAACCTACGTATAAAGTTACTTGAATGTGATAATCTTTATCAAAAGTACTTCTTGTTGGAAGAGAAACTTGCAGAATCTGAAGCAAGGTTTAACTCTCAACAAATTAGTTTTGATGACAGAGAAAGTGCTTGTCTCGCTCGAGAAAAACTCCTTGAGGATGATTTAGCTGCTGCTCTTGATAAAATCAAGATGTTGGAAGATGACTTGAAAAAGTTCAATGCTAGTTCAAGCAAATTAACCACTATGCTAGGAGAAAGTAAAAATCATCGTGATACACGAGGATTGGGCTATAAGGGAATAGATGCTCCAAGTATTAGCAAAGAGGTAAAATTTGTCAAGGCTAGTGATTTTTCTCAACAAAAGGTTTCCACTGATGGCAAAAGTGAAATACCTTCACCGGTAGTTAAGGCTCGAAAGAAAAAGTATATCAACCTCCAAAGTCAGCACATACAGATCGAGGTAAGAACATTCCTTATGTTTGCCACTGTTGCGAAAATAAAGGTCACATGGAAAGGAGATGTCGTTTCCGTATAAGGATTGAGACACTTCATGATGTTCTTGTTTGGGCATCACAAGAAGTTGTGAAACCAAGATCATACGTTAAGACTAATCCTCTTAACGTTACAGGTTGTAACTGTACAACCTTTAGGCAAAAGAATCAGTGCTGTGATAAGCCTAGATTTTCCTATAAATGTCATACGAATCCTTTTCACAATCGTAATGGTTATCAAAAGGATAACTTCGTAAAGACGAATATAAGATGTGATGCTCCCAATTGGAGAAAGACTAACTTGCAAAACAATAGTCAATCCAATTCTCTTCCGAAAAATCTTGAAGAGAATAATGGGAAGAAGGTTTCAGTCATTCCTAAACGCACTCAAAAGTGGATACCAAAGAAAGTCAATGATGTTTTGAGTGTGAAAAGCAATGATCTCCCAGAAAGTTCCATGACTATGGAGAAAGCAGTATCCATGATGCTGGAACTTAAAGAGTTCTTTGGGAAGATGGATTTGGATGTGAAAGGTTCTAAAAGCGATCTCTTTCATGATAATCCAAAAGTCACTTGTGGTGAGAAAGACATTGTTCACCTCAACACAACTTGAGTGTTTTTTAAGTGCACCCTCACCAAGGAATGCCCTGTTATGTATACGGTGAGGGAAGAACGAATTAAATTGGGGCGCACAGATTATGTTTGGTAAGGCTGTAGAATTCAATTGGATCCATCTAAAAATGTATGTTTATAAACTTGAGCAAGATTTGTACTTTTATTTTCTTAGAGAACTTATAATGATTCACATACCTTTCTTATTGTTCTTTTCTACCGAACTTGATCTGTGTTTAAGGTTCTTAAATGTTTAGGTTTGAAAATAATAGTTCAGGATGTTTGGACTACATGGTACACATACCAGGTATGCATAACCAGGGACGGAGCTAGAAATTTTATACAGGGAAATAATCTAAAAAAAAAAATTTAAGGGGGGCGAAATAATAGATTTGTTTTAAAATAATAGAATTCATAAGGGACTTTTAATAGATTTCAAAAGTTTTAGGGGAGGCGGGAGCCACCCTTGGCTTCTACATAGCTCCGTCCATGTGCATAACATCATTTAAAATCAAAATCCAGGGGTTTAGGTACGCATACCCGTTTGCATACTGCTCTAGGATACGAAAATTCGTTTGCAAACCCGTATGCATACTTGACATCGATATTCGGTAAATTTATTTTGGCCGTAACTTCTTCGTCCGAACTCGGAATGACCTCATTATTTTTGCATTCTCTTCCTCTTTGAATTATCTTCAAAATGGTGATGAGAAATCCTAAATGTGAATGTGTTGAGGTTGGTCTTTGTCCCGTATCTTGTTTTTGAGTGTTTTGCTTCGTTTCGTCGCACTTGTTCTACTGGACTTGGGCACTTGGATTCTTGGAGTAATTCTCTTCTAATCTCTTTTGTAGATTTTACAAGAATGATGTTAGTGAATCACAAAGAAGGAAATTCAAGAATGGGAAGTAGTACGCACTGCTATGGGATTCTTGAATGTTCACAATCATCTTATGTGAACTATGATGCATTGTCTTTAATGACTTTGTATGTTCTTCTTTGTTAAGAAAATCTTTTTATTCGATTTTGGTAACCACTCTTGGTGTAAATCCGTGCGAAAAAGATTGATTCTACCTCTAAGGACAAAGATTGATTTTTGCAGTGTTAATCTTTATGGTTTTATATATTGCAATATGTTATGGGATATGTGTGTTTGCGTCCGTGAACTATGATTGTCCCATACCTTGTCAAAAATAAAGTCTTTCGTATGTCGATATGCATGTATTGATAAAAGAATGAATAGACTTTTGACAAATACAAAAGTTAAGCCTATTATGTCAGTTTTTGATGGAAGATAGGTTAAAATCTTTTGTTTGCAAGGATTATGTCTATTGAATATCGTTATGCGAATAGAGATAGAAAATAGAATGAATCCTTGTGTATTACACAGTATTGATCTTCCCTGATCTATATTTTATGTATTACCGTGAGGCTCCATAAGTTCACTTATGTCTCCCACAGATAGACCCTAGGTTTTGTTCCATCTTAAGATATAAAATCAAGGTGAACATGAACCAATTGATAATCCGGTCTTATATTCCCGAATAACAGCCTAGATTAATCAATCACCTCTTTCTCAACCGTTAGATCGAAAACTTAGCTTGTCACACACACTTGGGTAAACGTTTACTGGGTTCGTGAAAACCATGCCCAAACGTGTACGTTCATGTTGGTTCAACATAGTAACCCAAAAGGTCAACCATTTGAGCATTTCATATTAACCTTGTTCTTCTTCACCATAACTAGTTCAATTGACTCAAATGAACTAGTTAGAGAGTTGTTCAATTGTTATGAGATCTTATGTAACTACACAAGACATAATTGAAACAAAGATGATTCGATTCGATTGAATTGTCTTATGAACATTATAGTCATGGTTTGCATAAAGCATTCCTTAGTAATTTAACGTTTCTTGTTCAGAGCACATCTTTAGATCATAACCTCTTAAGTTCACAAACAAGTTCGCGGACTTAAGTTAATTGGTTGAGTTTTCCAAACTCAGCAGAAATTCTCGGTTCGAGAACTTCCGCCAGTTCGCGGACTAAGCACACAAACGAGTTTGAAAAATCCAGCAGAAATTCTCGGTCGAGAACTTCCGACAGTTCGTGTACTGGGTTCGCGGACTTGGCAATCCAATTCCACAATCCTCCCGATTTCTCTTGATCAACAAAGTTCGAAAACTTCGGTTCAAGGAATACATGGTTATGTAATCTAAACTCTCATTTCAATCATTGAGACATTCTCAGAGGACGCTATGTAGCCGTTATTCACAGACCGATTCACGTCCGAGCAATTCTCAAAGTGATTGAACTTTCATGACTTTCGTAATTAGGTGAAGATAAACTTGATCAAAGAAAAACGCTTTACCAACACACGATTTTGAGATAAAAGATAAGCAATGAATGATCAGTTCAAAATGTCAAGTGTGTATGATCTAGTCTATATAACATACGACTTTTGTCTCATAAGAAGTAGGAGATAGAATAGATATACTTTTGAGTGATAGATAAGTTCAAGTCTCCACATACCTTTTTGTTGACGAAGTTCCACGGTTCTTTGTATAAATCTTCGTCGTTGTATGATGAATCGCCATGAAGTCCTTGAGCTTAACTACACTTTTCCTATCCTAGTCCGAGACTTAGCTATGTAGGCTAGAAATCAAGACTCATAGTTTTGATCACTAACATTGACAAACATGCTTGAGATAGCAACGCATGCGAGGTTGACCGAGCTATGCTCTAACAATCTCCCCCTTTGTCAATTTTAATGACAAAACTATTAATGCATATGGAATACAAAAAAGATAAACTTTAGTGGCTCCTATTCCATAGTCTAATCTTCAACGTTCCCTGAAATCTTCGTCCTTCCAAGTACTCCAATGATCCCAAAGGTTGTAAGTTTAGCATCACCGTTGTTGAAGATCCGTAGCTATAACAATGAGAGAAATCGAGATTCTCGATCATTATTAATATACAGTGTCATAGTACTATTATGTAACATCAAAGTCCAATTGTATCACGACTTTAACAATAATACGTGATATGTATCACTCCCCCTTAGTCAATACTCCATCTCGATCATGGAAACCACTCCCCCTTACACAATGATCCAAAAACCATATGTATTTGTAGTGTGAACTACAATATTTCTCCCCCTTTTTGTCAATAAAATTGGCAAAGGTACAAGAATGGGATCATAATGAAATTTCCACAAGAGACATTTCATAGACTAAAAGAAAAAATATATACCAACTTAATTTAGATGCAATCATAAATCCGAAGCTAAATGCATTCATCAAGGAGTTTTAAGATGCAAGATAACCCCTATAAAATTCCACAGCCGCACTCCCCGCAAGATATTACCATTAAGTACAAGTTCAAAAGAACTCTCTCCCATTTGATGTCATTCCCGAAAGAACAACAAGAGCGACCTTAATTTCGAAAGAAAAGAAGGATTTTTTATTGGATACCAAAAACCATGAGAATGATTTTATATATACAAAACTCAACCAAATTAACCATAAGTAAACCCATGATTAATTTAATTGGAATACGCAACTAAATCAAACCACAAAAGTGATCAATTTAATTGAAGGTGCTCAACATAAGTAAACTTACGGAGCTACGACTAAGGTAATCATACGGAGACGACTAACTTAATCGTTCACATACTCAATATAAGGATAACCTTACGGAATATGCGACTATATTAACCAATAGAACATGATTAGTATAGCCGTTCATATACTCAACACAAGAATTTGTGGAATATATGAAAACTCAACTAGACTAATTACAAGAGAACATATAATTAATCCAATTGGAATACCAATAACCAAACTAATCACCGAAGTAATCAATTCAATTATTTTGGGCTCAACATAAGAAAACTTATGGAACCCCGACTAAGTTCATCATAGAAAATGACAACCTTAACCATACATGTACTCAACATAACAAAGAAAACTTATGGAATACAAACTAAATAACCAAACTAATTGATTAAATTAGTTCATAATGCTCAACATATAGCATCTTATGGAACAACCATCAAGCCAATAAGAAGAATCGACTTAGTTGTATCGTGCTCAACATAATACACACAATGGAGCCTTCACGGTAAAACATAATAAAATGGATCAATGAAGATCAATATCGTGGATAACATACAAGGATCTATTCTATTTTCCATCACAACGATATAATAGACCTTATCCTTGTCAAACAAAAGATTTTATCCTATTTTCCATCAAATACATGACTGCATAGGCATATTCAAAAGTCCATTCGTCCTTTCATCAATACGAATACTATTCATGAACGACTTTACTTTTGACCGCAATATGGGACCTTCAAGTTCACGGACGCAAACAATACATATCCCATAAAAATATTGCAATATATCAAACCATTAAAATACTGCAATAACATCATCCTCCAAATATTTTTAGAATTTAATACCAATAAACCTAAAAAATAACATAAGAATATGAAAACAAACATAGCTATGTGTAGTCACAATCATCGCTATTCAAAGCACTAGTTATTCTTCCAACTAATCCAAAAAGAAGACATACTAGGCAACTAAAACTTAGTTTTTCTTGATGATTTCATACCTCTGAAACGGTCCATCAAAGTAGGAGTCACTGATATCCTTGACCTTGTTGACCGTAGAGACACCATGTTCAAAAGTTAGAACGTTAACTTTTCGATCAATAGTGCGAGCATAATGACGAGCCTTTGCACAGTCAAGGATAACTTTCTTCTGATTTCTGATCAAGATATTCTAAGTATCAAGGATTTTCGCTTGTCCATCAATAAGCTGGTTTATCTGCAATTGAAGGTTAGCCAGTTCGTTCTTAACTTCATTCTGAACACGAATCAGATCCTTAACAGATTCACCAATCCAAGTGTTATACTCTTTTCTTTCAAGAATCTTCTTCCGTATAAACTCTTGACCAGAATCACATCCTTTGAGATCATCCTCAACCATAGGGTTAATTTCTTCTTTGGGAACAGTTTCCATCGAGCTCCTTTAACAAGGGATATACAACCTAGAGAAAATATAGCACAATACTTGAGCATCTCTCAAATCCTCATCCTTGTATCTCTCAAGTTAGACACAAGGATATAACATTCTGTTGCTAGGTAGCAAAGGGAGACATAGTCTCACCATAGGTTCTGAGAGAGTAGCTGTAATTTCCTCTAGGATATCTTTTCTCAGCACTTCTTGTCCTTTCACTGCAGCTTTCAGGAAAAAGAATGTGTCTCGCAGTTCTTCTGGGAATCACAGGAGAGAAACCTTTCTGATAACAAAATGTAGGACCTCTAGAAATAGGCTCTAGGGGATTTTCCATAATTTGTCTCCACACACTAGACTTAGATTTATCATATTCGTTCTTATAAGCACATGACATACCTTCACAAGAGTTTACAAATGTCCTGTAATGATTTCTAGGAGAGAGATCACCTTTATAAGATGTCTGGTTTCCTGTGAAAGGGACCTTCATTGTAGTAGTCGTCCTACTATTTACTCCATTGACAATATAAATAAGCAACTTGTGAAGTTCAGAAACACGTTTCTTTCTAGCAAAACAATGGATATCATAGTGATTTCCTTTTCCACAGAAGGTACATATTCGTGAAGGAGAAGTAACAACAGGTACTTGTTTAAACTTCATAGCCACCGGAGAAGATTGTAAGTTGTGAAAACTTTTCTTGACACCATCTTCATCAACAGAGTTTTCCTTTTCCAAGGATTTGCAATGTTCCTGGGCTACGACAAGAGATGCTTCAAGTTTCTCCTTCTCAACACGAAGTCTGTCTAGATCAGATGAATGTGTCTTGATCAAACCTTTTTCTTTAATTGAGCCTTCTTTAATCATCTTTTCAAGATCACAAAACTTTTCATGCTGTAGATTCTTTTCTTGAAGAAGTTTCTCAATTTCCTTGGAGAAAGGCCCTATAATGTTATAGAGTACCTGTTCACGATCAATAGACTTTTCAAATTCATCAATGAGTGAGATCCATTTCAGCTTTAGCCATTATGTCCAATGTCTCATTGGAGGAAGAATGGTCGACATAAGATGAGACATTATTCTTACCTCGGGATTAGGAAGAATCATCTAAGGAGTGACCCTTTGAGGTATTTCCGAGACGCTTGACAAAGTTGACAGCTTTATGAGGCATTTTGGTATGCGTATGAGATTCAGTCCACAGAGTCAGATCGCTACAAACACAGACTGATGAGGTCTTAGCGTGTTTGCCTACTCTGATACCAATTGAAAAAGCGGGGGTCTAACAACACCACCCAATATTTCACTTAGCAATCTGTATGGACAAACTCCAATATACTTTTTATGAGAATCAACTAGACAGTCAGACTCAATCAATAAAAAGATATATCAAAGAGATTATATCTCAATCTCTCGATTTGATCTTTACTCAAGCAAATAGAAATCTGTGAGTCTTTATCAAAGAGAGATAACTTGGACGGTACCAAAGACCAATGTCCAAGGATCAATCAATATCAATCAACAACCAAAGGTTGGATTTCCAATTGATGATCACGAACGCACAACCTGTATTATTTTAATTATATAAAATATACTGCGGAAAAGAAATAACACAGACACCAGAAATTTTGTTAATGAGGAAACCGAAAATGCAGAAAAACCCCAGGACCTAGTCCAGATAGAATACACACTGTATTAAGCCGCTACAGACACTGTATTAAGCCGCTACAGACACTATCCTACTCTGATACAAGGTACAGACACTAGCCTACTATGATACACACTGTATACAGTGTCTGTAGCGGCTTAATACAGTGTTTGTTCAAACTGGACTAGGTCCCGGGGTTTTTCTGCATTTGCGGTTTCCTCGTTAACAAAATTCTGGTGTCTGTGTTATTTCTTTTCCGCATTATATTTTGTTATATAATTGAAATATCACAAGTTGTGCGTTGTTCAATCAATTAGAATATCCGACCTTTTGGTTGTTGATTTAAATTGATTGACACTTGGATATTGGTCTTTGGCACCATCCAAGTTATCTCTCTAGTATTTGATAAAGACTCGCAGATTTCTATTTGCTTGAGTATATATCAAATCGAGAGATTGAGATATAAACTCTTTGATATACTTTTTATCTAGACTGAGTATAACTGTCTAGTTGATTCTCTAGAAAGTATATTGAAGTTTTTCCATATATATTGCTAAGCGAAATATTGGGTGTGGTTGTTGTAAGCCCACTATTTCACAATTGAACAACTGTATGGGTAACACAATTAGATTCATTTGATTATAAATTGATCTAGAAGTGTTAAGATGAACAAGGTTAAGAGAAAAGTGTTCATATGGATGTTGATGGTGGTTTTTAGCTTAGGGTTAAAATCGTAAAACCTTACATCTGACATGACGTCACTATGACCACTAGCGCATTTATTGAATCAATCAGCATGCCTACGTAAAGGGTACCTTTTTTTATACATGTGTCATGTTCCACGGCAGAACCCTTAGTATTGACCGACATCTTCTTCGTACATACCAAACCCTAATTCTCACGCCACCGTGCCAATGGAAAACCATGCCATCCACGTCTCCGCGCCAAGGCATGCCAACCATTCCAGCCGCACCACCGTGCCAATGGCAAACCATGACGGCCACGTCTCCGTGCCAAGGCATGCCGACCATGCCAGCCGCACCACTGTGCCAATGGCAAACCATGCCAGCCACGTCTCCGCACCAAGGCATGCCGACCATGCCAGTCACACCACTGTGCCGATGACAAACCATGCCAGCCACATCTCCGCGCCAAGGCATGCCGACCATGCCAACCGCACCACTGTGCCAATGGCAAACCATGCCAGCCATGTCTACCGCGCCAAGGCATGCCGACCATGCCAGCCGCACCACTGTGCCGATGACAAACCATGCCAGCCACATCTTCGCGCCAAGGCATGCCGACCATGCCATTCGCACCACTGTGCCAATGGAAAACCATGCCAGCCACGTCTACCGCGCCAAGGCACGCTAACCATGCCAGCCACACCACTATGGCAATGACGCTAACCATGCCAGCCACATCTCCGTGCCAAGGCATGCCGATCATGCCCGCCGCACCACTGTGCCAATGGAAAATCATTCCAACCACGTCTACCGCGCCAAGGCATGCCAACCATGCTAGCCGCACCATGCGCCAATGGCATGCCAAACCCTTGGCCCCACCATGCCAAGCCAACCGCACCTTGCCTTGGCCCCAACCATGCTAGCCGCACCATGCGCCAATGGCATGCCGAACCCTTGGCCCCACCATGCCAATACAACCGCACCTTGCCTTGGCCCCACCATGCCAAGACGTCCGCGCCCTTTGCCTTGGCCCCACCATGCCGGCCTTCCCTATGCGGCTACCGAAACGAAGGCGTGCGACGATCAAAGACCACCCTTCAATCCCAGATGCAAATCTTAGTCGTCCAAGGTCGTCAAACCGCGCCAAGGCATAAGGAAGGTCGGCATGGTATGGCGCGGCAAGGTGCATGGTAACCTTTGGCCCAAAACCCTAGTTTTGGCCACGCCAAACCGCGCCAAGGCATGCCATGCCAATGTGCCAATGGCATGCCAACCACCTTGCCGCGCCATACCATGCCGGCCTTCCCTATGCGGCTACCAAAACAAAGGCGTGCGACGACCAACGGCCACCCTTCAATCCTAGATGCAAATCCTAGCCGTCCAAGGTCTCCAAACAACGCATGGTAACCTTTGGCCCAAAACCCTAGTTTTGGCCACGCCAAACCGCGCCAAGGCATGCCATGCCACATGTGCCAATGGCATGGAAACCACCTTGTCGCGTCATACCATGCCGGCCTTCCCTATGCGGCTACCAAAACGAAGGAGTGCGACGATCAACGGCCACCCTTCAATCCTAGATGCAAATCCTAGCCGTCCAAGGTCGCCAAACAACGCATGGTAACCTTTTGCCCAAAACCCTAGTTTTGGCCACGCCAAACCGCGCCAAGGCATGCCATGCCACATGTGCCAATGGCATTCCAACCACCTTGTCGCGCCATACCATTCCGGCCTTCCCTATGCGGCTACCAAAATGAAGGGCCTGCAACAATCAACGACCACTCTTTCATCTAAGGTGCAGATCTTAGCCGTCCAAGGTTACCAGCTAACGCATGGCAACCTTTGGCCCTAGTTTGGTCGCACCTAAACAAAGCCAAAACCCTAACTTTTGGCAGCGCCTAAACTAGGCCATATTAAAGCCATACTGATCATGCTTTCATGTCACTGGCTACCAAACGAAGGGTTGCAATAATCAACGACTACCTTTCCTCTTAAGATGCAAAATCTCGACCGTCGAAGGTCACCACCGAGCCGGCAAGTATCCCAAGCTCAACTTGATAGACAACAATAATGTGCTACATGTTTTCCATGAAAACACTCGAGACATCAACGCATGTCACAAACTGGGGGATGCTCATTGGGTATTGGTTTGGCGGTTTACAGCGTGCGGCGTACACTACGCCCGTTATAAGAAAGTGTCATAAGGATGAGGCGGTTAATAAATACAGGGAGTAATGGTGAAACGCTTTCTTTTATGGAACATCAATTCCAGGCGTTACCGGTTACAACCTCCTCCCATTTACTCACCCGGTTTCCATTTCTTAATGAGACCAGAGTACGTTTCACTTCGACTTGTATAAATAGGCATTACCTATTTCCACCGAACAACAAGTTCAGGTCAGGAGCATACAACACTCAGAAAACATTTGCTAGCTTTCCATTTGTTAGCTTCCCACTTTCTGATACAAGTCGTAGAAAACAACTACTCTTCCAGAATCAACTATTCTGGTCTCAACACTTTCTTCGCTTCCCTCCCCAAAACCAACCCTTCTCCTTCACTTTGTGACCGAAGCAAATCTGGAACGACCATTTCTTGGTTTAGGCCGGATTTGTACAGATTGATCTCTCGAATCTGAAGTACTCCCTTGCAGTACATTGTTTAGGTTTAAATTCGTTTCTCACCCATACACCCGAAATTACCAAAATCAGCAGAAAACCGTTTTCACCCTCAAACAATTTGCGACCACAGTGGGAGATTGATCTTTCGGTTACAATGTCAATTTTCAATCCTCGATCTCATACTTCGACCCAGACGTCAGGACGGTAGAGGCAAACGATCCGCTCAGGGATCGACGACTCAGCTACCAGACGGCCCGATACGATCCGCTCAGGGATCGACGACTCAGTTACCAAATGACCCGATTACCAGTCATGACACCGCAAGGGGCGACTGGGGACTTCACAGAGGTTAAAAGCAAACGATCCGCGCAGGGATCGACGACTCGATTATCAAGTCACTCAGGGACGACTGGGGACTTTCCACAATCGCAGTGCTTTCCACAAAACTCGGACTTGCACCTGACTCATTTTTCGTTAGCAGATCCAAAAAACCGAGTAAGTCTTGCCTAGACAAAATACATGGTTTACTATTTCAAGTTTTCATGGGAATGTTAAAACCGATAGCCATGTTATGTTTCATCCCATGTCATCTACCGACATGCAACGTTCACGGTTTCATATCTTCCCTGGGATGTTTGTATCAGTTACAATCATAATAAAAAACGACATCATCCTAAAACAGTTCATCCCGAATAATAATCCAAAACCTCATAGGTAACACTTGTCTATCAACCCAAAAATCCAGAAATTCAAACCATAAACCAGGCGCTTTGTTTGACTTACAAAAAAAAAAGGAAACCCCTAACACCCGGTTCTTCGTGGAATCAGTCACCTACCCGTACATACCCACTTTACATAATAATGATTACCCGTCACTATTCATGAGGTAGTCGACTCTATTACGGTGATATTCGAAGAGGAATTGTTTACGATGAATTATTTCTACAAGTTTATGAAAGGCATCCCTACGGCCAGGGTTTACACCAGTTCTGAAGAACAATATTTCTACAGATTTATGGAAGGCATACCTAAGGCTAAGGTTTGCACCAACACAAGAAAAACAAGAAAAAAAATTGAAAGAGAAACGTTGGAGTACATACCTGGAATATGCTTTCCCACTTTATTGCTACCGCGCTACGCCAAGCCAGCGCCATGCAAAGTTAGCGCCTTTCCAAGCCAGCGCCCATTCCAAGCCGATCTAGCGCTAACAACTTGCATACATCCAGCGCTAAAAACTTTCATCTCTCCAGCGCCAACATCTTGCATCTCTTCTAGCGCCGACAGCTTGCATCCTTCCAGCGCTAACAACTTGCATCTTCCCAGTGCTAGCAGCTTGCATCCTTCCAGCGTTGCTCTTGAACGCTAAGTAGAAGGGAATCAACAATCCAATTTCATCACACGTAGAGATCAGGAACGACTTCTCCAAAATCGAGGCAAGGAGATCAACAACCCCCCCAAGTTCACAAAGACTCTCTTCCTGTCAGGAGATGCATGATTTCGGGGAACTTCGCCCACAAAATTGTGCAGTCTATGGTGGAACATTTATGAGAGATTTTATATTTTACTAAGGCGCAACGTCAAGACATATTTGCAACCCTCAACCGCACTGTGTCAGGAAAACATCTATTTCCAGCCAAGAAGTCGTTCCCAAAAACATCTATTTCCAACCAAGAAGTCGTTCCCAAACCCCTACCTCTCTTGGAAAGCACGATAGATGGAACTGGGGACTCCTAACCACTGATCGCTTGAAGGGTGTCCAGTTTGACAGCACACTGATTGACGCAGCCTCTCCGCTTCAACGTCCTCCAGCAGCGGCTCCGATCCAACGTTCACTTCAGCAGCCGCTCCGCTTCAGCATTCTCTCCATAAGTTGCTCCATGATCGAAGCCGAAGCTTCAGCGTTTGTCTTCTTAAGTTTCAACATCCTCCCCAAAAGCCAAAGCCGCCTCAACGCCGCTTCCTCCTGCCAAGGATCGTATCGAGTCTGCCACTCCTTCCTGCAAAGGGTCGTACATCCACGCTTCCCATGTCAAGGATCATGATCGCATCCAACCAATCTTCGTAGTCATGACCTCCTTTTGATCTATCCCGCCAAAACTCATGATCATGGACAGTTTGCTCGCTTACGCATCCAGCCAGTCCTTTTACTTCCATAGATGCCCATACAATTCCATCCAACCTACTTTGTTACCACGACAATGTAGTCTCTTCTGATTACATCTGCTACCAAGAAATGTTACCACTCATTTGTTGATACCATCCAGAGCTTCACCACAGCAGCAACGCTACAAAGATGAAAACATGTAAACCATACTTGGGGGCTGAGGATATACACGAAATCCCTTCACTGTCAAATCTCAGAAGACACAGTCAACCAAAAGGCCATAGCCACAACAAGGTCATCTACTCTTCAAGGGTGCAGCGCGAGAATATCATCACCTCTCTGTCTAGAAGACGCCTTCAACACTTTACGAGGACGCAGAGGATCCCTAGCCTGCTTAGAGGAAAACAACTTCAGAAACTAAAGAAAAATACGACTGGGGACTGCTCATCGCACTCGACGACCATCAAAAACTCATGAGATAACTCCAGAGACGCGGCTGAAACATTTTCTTGAAGAAATAGAGCAAGCCACGATAAACAATATAACTCTCTCATTTTTACCTCTTCGCTATCCAGAATATTTCTTCCATGTGATATTCTAAGAACCCCAGCGTCGCATCCAAAAGAATACAATAAGCTTGTATCAAACCCCGCGGATGTGGAGTCAATACGATGCAATGAAATTAGGCTACACATGGAGACTACCAGCATGGGACGCTTTCACTTCCCTCAACCAGGTTATTTCTGATTTCAACATCATCATTGTCTAGTTTTTACGAGCCACGGGAATTTCTCAACACAAAGCCGTACATGTGCATCGAAGACTCCAAAAGCACGCCACAGAGATACATTCACATGTTCGGCTGTGCCATCGGATATAACATAAATATAACTGGGGACTGCTCACCGCATCTCATTCCATACAATAGTCCAAGATTCAGAAGATGGTTCGAAGGATGTCTCTTAGAACAAAGTCCTTGAAGACTTGATAGCAGCACGTCGGTAACGAAACGTCTCCCACCTCATCTGTTTCATCCAGTGGCTCCGGAAGATTTCGACCATACAAGCATCCACAGCATACTGTCATCGCGATCAGAAGGTCCAGGACTGAACAACCTAAAATCAAGGATGGACCGACAACGCAACCACATCCATCCGTTCCAAGAACATTTAATATTCACCATTAGATGAAAACCTGATTTAAGATTCAAGCGAAGTCTGCTTAAAATAAAGCAATCAATCTCCACTGTTAGATGGCCTTAGTATGTTACACAAACATTAAATATAAATTCATTTATATATGGGTTACCATACCTAAACGTGTATATTGATTTGGCTCAATTATAGTTAATCGAAGTTAGCCATATGAACACTTTTGTCTTAGCCGTATTCATCTAACACTTCTATATCAAATACGAAGATTGTTAGAGCATAGCTCGGTTGAACCCACCAAGCGTTGGTATGTCAAGTTTTGTTGTCATATTTTAGTGAATCAAAACTCATTTAAAGAGTCGCTTGATTACATATTAGAGTCAACTTCGTATAGGTTAGCTTGAAAGTGTTAGGATATGAGACTTACAAGTATTACATGAAGACTTGAAAAATGTGAAGAAGTATGGAGCTACAACGACAACATCATCCTTCCTCTTGAGGTTAGTAATATTTGACTTGAAATGTTTCTTTCCCTAGAGTATCTTTCAAGTCGTGCATATTGAAAATATAACTGTGAAGCTGTGTATGAAACTCTAGTTGGACATAGTATTAAGGAATACAATACAAGGTTTATTGCTTAACCATTAAACTTTGTATATTAGACATCGACATGATCATATGAATGTTATTGTGATTATGTATGGGTATGAGTGAAGATTTTATCCTAGGAAACAATGTTTTACAATCGTTTAAAGGAAGTAAGTTCATAAACTTGTTTTGTGAATCGAAAGGGAAATCTCTAGGCTTATTGGTATTGTTATTCATTGCAAATCTATTTTGAATTACCAATATGTATGTTTAGCATAATCGCTCATAAACTTGTTTATGTATCTTGGTAAAACTATTCACAAGGCCTGACTTTTATTAGTGAAACCGATCTTAAGTAATCACTCAAGATGGTATGATCGATGCCTTGTAAATAGCAACTTTTATCTAGTCATTGGGGAACCGATCCTAGTAAGAGGTGCAACAAATTTGCAAGAGGGAATCGATCCTTGTAAGAGGTGCAACACGTTTTTAGTAGATGGGGGAACCGATCCTATGAACATGTGCAACAAGTTTGTAGTTTTGGGGGAACCGATCCTATGGACATGTGCAACCGAATACTGGTAGTTACCATAAGTTGTGGGGAACCAATCCTAGTACCTAGTCAACCTAATTTTGGTAACTAGCGTGACTATGCACAGTACTCACATGGAGGTAGAACCGAACTTGTTTTGGTAGAACCGAGAAACCCATAATTGGTGATTTGGTAGGATAATCAATCACATAGTTCTTGGAATTCAGACAAACCAATTCTAAACTTGTTTGGAAGTGTGGCAAATCGTTTCCAAGATTGTAAGTATGAAAAAGGACTTGCAAAGTAAAGATGTCGACATACTTTGAACATGTGCGGTAACTATTATCATTAATTGTTCAAAGATATTCCTTAATAGCTAATGGAGAATCCCAGGATCGAAATAAATTGAGAATCTTTTAATTAAGGTATTTTAGTTTTTATATGCTATTTAATCTCCAGCAATTAAATGCATATCTTTAGAAATAATAATTAGTAATGTGCATTTACTGATTATAGATTTTTCTATTGGGATTTCGGTCAATATTTGGACAGTGCATTTCCAGGAATTATGAAAACCGATTTTGTGTTTATTGCATATCTTTGAGAATATTCGGTTTTGGATCCTTGGTGTCCAAACTTCCTTGTCTATAAATATTGAAGTTTGTATTTCTAGCAAACTAATCCTCAGAGCCAGAAAAACTACCTAGTTGTGTTGTTACTGGTGGAGCCGCCTATTCAGAGAGGAAAGTAACCTAATTAGGCGAAATCACTTACGGCCGCTCAGTTTAAATACTTCTTTGGGATTGAGAAGCTCTATTAGTACCGTTGGTGGGAAACTAGATAATTGCGGTTTATTATTAGTTTTCGATTGATTTGATTGACTAACAGTTGTTGAACTTTGATTGCACCTAGTTTTTTTATTCTTGAGAATCTTCTCTTCTGATATAAGATTCACCCAAACTAGATCGAAGTTTCGACGGGGATATTTAGACTGTTTGTAATTCTAAAGACGTCTTGTGATAATCCAACGTTAACAGACTCCGTTTTGTGTGTGATTGATCACAAGAGATTCAAGTTGATTGTGTGCAGGTGTTGATTGAAGATTAAAGAAGATTTGAAGACAAGAATACTTTTTGGGTTCATAATATTTGGTGTGCACAATACTTGTTTCGGATGGAAAGGGATCCAAGTATAATCGGTTTATCTTTGTGATAGATTGGATTGATTAGTTGAGTAGATCGGCATCAATACACTTCTTTGTGATTAATAGTATTGATTGCATAGTCTAACAATTACTTCGGTAGTTGTTGAGAGATTGATCTAAGGACCCGACAAAGGAGTTTATTGGTTAAAGGGAAGAGCCTTTGTCAAACTCAAATCACGTTGTTTGAAAATATTTGTTACCGAACAGATTTGTTGTTCCTTTACTGTTTGGAATACGAACCAAAGGAATTGTTCCAAGTGCGTGACTTATTAACAAGTTGGAGGCGCAGGGATACTGAGCAAACTAGGTGAACTATAGGTTTAGTTGCTTGGTCTCAACTATACGAAGTTGGTTTGATTTTGTATAGCGTCTTAATCTGAGAGTATTCAATTCTGGACTAGGTCCCGGGGTTTTTCTGCATTTGCGGTTTCCTCGTTAACAAAATCTTGTTGTGTCATTTACTTTTATTTTCCGCAATTATAATTTTTGTTATTATAATTTAAAGTAAATTACACAAACGTTAATTTCTATTTTACTTGATAGACAATCTCTAAAGTTTGGTTAAGTCTGAACCTATTATCAAGTAAACTACTTCGTTGTTGTATTGTCTCGATCTTGTATCCGTAGTCAATCACACAAGTTATCTTGTTGTCGTATTGTCTCGATCTCGTATCCATAAACGATCACACAAAGTGTGAACCGATTAGTTGTATTGTCTCAACTCAGTCTGTAGACAATCACTTTCGGAGAAAGGACTTATAGATGGAAAAGTTTTAGATTGAGGTATATTTGGGTACTCTCGTCTTTTCAAAGATCAATCAATCATGAAAGATAATTAAATGAATCTAATTGTGTTTCAAATATAGTTGTTTAATTGTTCATTATATCATAGAAATATATATATGAACAAATTGAATCGAAATCGTTTTGATTCATAATCGTACAAAGTACTTATACAAGAATCAATTCATGAACATTAAGCCACGGTTTGCAAAAATTGCATTCCTTAGATCATAAATGTTTTAGTTTATGAGTATGAGAATCATAAATGACCGATTCTATAACTTCACCACTGTGTTCGCCAACCAGGTACGCGAAACAGCAGCTCGGGACCTTGGCCTAGTCAAGCCGTTCGCAAACCCGATTCGCGAACAACCATCCCGGACCCAACTCAGGTAAACCCGTTCGCATACTAGGTACGCAAACAAGAGTTTAGGACCTTCTCAGGTAAATCTGTTCGCATACTAGGTACTCAAACAAGGGTTCCATACCTGAATCATCACAATACAGTTCACATACTAGGTATGCATACCGTGTTGTAACCAGACATGGGTAAACATTCCAAACTATCATTCAATCATTGAAACATCCTTGGAAGACGACAATGGTTGTCTCACACATACCATTAGCTTCAAGTAATTTTCAAGTGATCGAATGATCAATATGGAACTTCCCAAGCTAACATAAAATGATTGTCTTGCACAAATCATATAAGATGTTCAATGTAATTTCACATGATCATCTTTTGACATTATATTTAGTTTCCAACAAATAAATTGTTTCCAACTAAACTCGTCAAGAATATGATGAACATAGCTAAAGCAAAAAGCTTCCAACACATATTTCGAGAAACACATAAGCGAGATAAACTCGGCTCGAAATATCAAATGTGTATAATGTTAAAGTCTATATAGCTATACGACTTAGTCTCATTAGAAGATAAAATAGAATAAACTTCTGAGTCATAGATAATTTTTAATCTCCACAAACCTTTTGTTGAAGAAATTCCTCCAAGTTCCTCAGTAGATCTTCATCTTCAATTGGTGAACGTCGTGAAGTTTAAAGCTCAACTACACATTTTATCCTAATCCGAGACATAGCTATAAGTAAACTAGAAATCAAGTATATAGTTTTGATCAACTAAACTTGACAAACAAGCTTGAGATAGCAACGCTTGCGAGTTCGACCGAGCAGTGCTTTAACAATCTCCCCCTTTGTCAATTTAAGTGAAAAACTATCATTACATATGGATTACAAAATAAATAAACTTTGTAGCTTCTCATCCATCATGCTTAATTTCCTTGGCTCTTCAACATTCCTTGAATTCTTCGTTACTCCAATGTACTTCAGCGATTCTGAACGTATTCAACTCAGCATCATTGTTGTTGAAGATCTGTAGCCATAACAATAAGAAAGCATATGTTATCAATAATCGTTATACAACGTCATAATATTATTATATAGATAATCAAAGTCCAATTGTATCACAACTTTGAAATAATACTGTGATGATATGTATCACTCCCCCTTAGTCAATACTTCATCTTACAATGAAAACCACTTCCCCTTACATAATGACCCGTAAACCATATGTATTTAGTGTGAACTACCAAATAATTTCCCCCTTTTTGTCAATATAAATTTGTTAGAGCACTGTTCGGTCGAACTCGCAAGCGTTGCTATCTCAAGATTGTTGTCAATTTTAGTTCCAAAACTATAAGTCTTGATTTCTAGTCTACTTATAGCTAAGTATCGGATTAGGATAGTAAATATAGTTGAGCATTAGACTTCACGGCGTTCATCGATTGAAGACGAAGAATTACTAATGGGAGCTTATGGAACTTCATCAACAAAAGGTATGGGGAGACTTGAACTCATCTATCACTCAAAAGTCTATCTACTCTATCTCCTATTTGAGACAAAAGTCGTATAGCTATATAGACTTCGATTATACACATTTGATATTTCAAGCTAAGTTTAACTCGCTTACATATTTCTCGAAATATGTGTTGGTAAGCTTTCGCTTTAACCAAGTTCATCTTATATTCTTGACGAAAGTCAAAAGATGATCATGTGAAAATCGCCTGGTAACATCTTACATGATTTGTGTGACACAGTCATTTGACGTAGACTCGAAATGTTTCGTATTGATCATTCGATCACTTGAAAATTGCTTTGAAGCTAATAGTTTGTGTGAGACAGCTATTCCCGTCTTCCAAGAATGTTTCAATGATTAATATGGAGTTTAGAACGATTAACCATTGATTGGATATGGTACAGTGTGCGTACTTGTATGCTAATTGTTGCATGTTATTCCAAGTCTGGGAACCATAGTATGCATACCCATATGCATACTGTTTGGTTTAATGAAAGTCCGGGAACTTAGTATGCATACCCGTACATACACTGGCGTAAAGTTCATGTCCAGAAATTCAACTGATTTTGGAGGTATGCGTACCCGTTCGCATACTGGAGAACCCAAACTAAGTCCAACCACTTAGGCATGCGTACCTGTTTGTATACTTGAGTAGGTTATGTTCTAAAATCGGTTTGTTCATGAACTAATACATATATATATTAAGGAATGCAATATTTTGCAAACCGTTGATATAATGTTTATGAACTAATTCGAGTGAATCAAAATCGATTTTGCTTCAATTGTGTCTTGTATGCTTCTATGAGAATATAAACAATTGAAAAACTCTAGAACTAGTTTCATTTAAGTCATTTGAACTAGTTATGGTTAAGATGAATAAGGTTGACATGAAAGTGTTCATATGGCTAACTTCGGTTAACTATTGTTGATCCAACAAGGTGTACACGTTTAAGTACGGTTACTCATATCTAAACGAAGTCACTTTTCATTTATGTGTAACAAGCTAAGTTTGATCTAATGGTTGAAAGATATTAGCTTGAGTCTAATCAGGTTTTCATCTATCAGTGAATATTGAATGCTTTGTTACCAAGGTAACATTGATTGCAAACCCTTATTTGAAGACTATATACAGGAGAACTCTAGCAACTGGGAAACATAATCCCCACACCTCCTGTGTGATACTAGTAGCGACTATAGTCGATTATCCTTTAACCTTAGGTTTTTTCCAAAACCATGTAGCTAACGACTTGAAGACTTCATTGGGATTGTGAAGCCAGACCCAACTATTTTCTCTGTAGTTGCATGTTCTGATCTTGATGTATTCTATCGTATCGAGTACTATCTTTCTAAGATTTGCTCGAGATTTAATCTCCGATAGGCAAGATAAAAAGTAGTCACAAACATCTTCCTATCATCGTTTGTGATTCCCCAATATCTTGTTCGCTACCATACGGTTAATATTATTGTGAGGTGATTGATATTATTAGGTGGTTCTTCGGGAATATAAGACCGGTGTTTCAATTGATTCGTGTTCACCTTGATTTATCAAAAGACAGAACAAAACTCATAGGTATTTCTATGGGAGACATATTTATCTATTCATCTGTGTGAGACAGATTAGTTTATCAATTCTTCGACTTTGGATCGTAGCAACTCGTAGTTGTGGGTAAGATCAACTGAGGGAATCAAGTGCGCAGAGTCCTGCTGGGATTCAGAGGCGTAAGGAACGCGACTGTACCTTGATCAGTGTGAGATTGGTTAGGGCTCAACTACATTCCAGTCTGAATTTAACTTGGAGTAGGCTAGTGTCTGTAGCGGCTTAATATAGTGTGGTGTTCAAATCTGGACTAGGTCCCGGGGTTTTTCTGCATTTGCAGTTTCCTCGTTAACAAAATTTATGGTGTATGTGTCATTTCCTTTCCGCATTATATTTTTTTATATAATCGAAATATCACAGTTTGTGCGTACTTCAATCAATTAGATAATCCAACCTTTGGTTGTTGATATAAATTGATTGAGACTTGGATATTGGTCTTTGGTACCATCCAAGTTATTTCTCATATTAATCCGGCTCACAGATTTCCGTCTGTTCGATTGTTGATTGACTTGAGAAATCGAGATACAACTCTTAGATATATTTCCATTGATTGAGTCTGACTGTCTAGTTGATTCTCTTGGAGTTTGTCCATACAGATTTCCTAAACGAAATATTGGGTGAGGTTGTTAAACCCCTGAATTTTCAAAATTGTCAAAGGTACGAAAACTACGGTAAAATAATGAAATTTTCAAAAAGACACTTCATAACTAAGAGAGAACATATCAACTTTGTTTTGATGATTTCACATAGTCGAAACTTAGTGTATTCATCAATGAGTTTATAAGGATACAACATAACTCCTACAATATTCCACATCCGTACTCCCCACAAAGATATGAAAATTAAGCACAAGTTCAATTAAGAACTCTCCCCCATTTGATTGTAATTCCCAAGAGAATAACATGAGCGACCTTACTTTCACAAGAAAAGAAGGATTTCTTTGGACATTAACAAATGACATGGATTTGTATCCAATAAACTCGAATAAATTAACTGTTAGAACACTGCTCGGTCGAACTTGCAAGCGTTGCTATCTCAAGTTTGTTTTTCAAGTTTAGTTGTCAAAACTATAAGTCTTGATTTATAGTCTACTTATAGCTATGACTCGGATTAGGATAGAATGTGTAGTTGAGCTTTAGACTTCACGGCGTTCATGGATTGAAGACGAAGAACTATTAAGGGGGATAGTGGAACTTCATCAACAAAAGGTATGTGGAGACTTGAACCCATTTATCACTCAGAAGTCTATTTCTATTCAATCTCCTATTGTCACAAAAGTCGTATAGTTATATAGACTTTATTTTATACACATTTGATATTTCGAGCTGAGTTTAACTCGCTTACATATTTATCGGAATATATGTTGGTAAGCTTTCGCTTAAAACAAGTTCATCTTTATTATTGACGAAAGTAAAAAGATGATCATGTGAAAATCGCCTGGTAACATCTTCCATGATTTGTGTGAGACGGTCATTTGATGTAGACACGAAATGTTTCGTATTGATTTATTAATCACTTGAAAATTGCTTTGAGGCTAATAGTTTGTGTGCGACAGCTATTCCCATCTTCCAAAAATGTTTCAATGATTAATATGGAGTTTAGAACGATTAACCATTGATTGGATTTAGCATAGTATGCGTACTTGTATGCTAACTATTGCAAGTTATTCAAAGTCCGGGAACCATAGTATGCATACGCATATGCATACTGGTTTGATAGTTGAAGTCGGGGAACTTAGTATGCATACCCGTATGCGTACCATCTTAAAAGTTCAAGTTCGGAATTCAACTGAGGTTGGTCATGTACGACAGTATGCGTACCCGTTCCAATACTGGCGAACCCAGACCAAGTCCGAAACTCTAAGTATGCGTACCCGTTTGCATACTTGAGTGGGTTAAGTTCTAAAATCGGTTTGTTTATGAACAAATACATCTATATAATAAGAAATGCAATCTTTTGCAAACCGTGGCTATAATGTTCATCAATTGATTCGAGTGAATCAAAATCGATTTTTCTTCAATTGTGTGTTGTATACTTCTATGAGAATATAAACAATTGAAAAACTCCATAACTAGTTTCATTTGAGTCATGTGAACCAGTTGTGATTAAGATGAACAAGGTTGATATGAAAGTGTTCATATGGGTTAACTTCGGCTAACTATTGTTGAGCCAACCATGTGCACACGTTTAGGTACGGTTACTCATACCTAAATGAAATCAAATTTCATTTGTGTATAACAAGCTAAGTTCGATCTAACAGTTGAAAGATATTAGCTTGACTCTAATCAGGTTTTCATCTAACGGTGAATATTGAATATTTTGTTACCAAGGGAGCATTGATTGCAAACCTTGATTTGTAGACTATATAAGGGAGAACTCTAGCAACTGGGAAACCTAATCCTCACACCTCTTGTGTGATACTAGTTGCAACTAGACTCGATTCTCCTTTAACCTAGGCTTTTCCTAAAATCATTATAGGTTAATGACTTAAAGACTTCATTGGGATTCTGAAGCCAGACCCAATTATTTATTATGTAGTTGCGCGTTCTGATCTTACTTTGTTTTATCGTATTGAGTACTATCTTCTCTTAGATTTGCTCGAGATTTAATCTTCGATAGGTAAGATAAAAAGTAGCCACAAACATCTTCGTCTCATCGTTTGTGATTCCTCAATATCTTGTTTCGCATCCATACGATTAAGATTATTGTGAGGTGATTGATATTACTAGGTTGTTCTTCGGGAATATAACACCGATGTATCAATTGGTTCATGTTCACCTTGATTTATCAAAAGACGAAACAAAAACTCGTAGGTATTTATGTGGGAGACAGATTTGTCTATTCAATATACTTTTCTATGTGAGACAGATTTGTTTATCAAGTCTTCGACTTTGGGTCGTAACAACTCTTAGTTTTGGGTGAGATCAGCTAAGGGAATCAAATGTGCATAATTCGGCGTGGTTCTAGAGGCGTAAGGAACGCGACAGTACCTTAATCAGTGTGAGATTGGTTAGGGCTCAACTACAAGCCAGTCCGAAGTTAATTGGTAGTAGGATAGAGTTTTTAGCGGCTTAATACCGCGTGGTGTTCAAATATGGACTAAGTCCCGGGGTTTTTTTGCATTTAGGGTTTCCTCGTTAACAAAATTTCTGGTGTTTGTGTTATTTCTTTTCCGCATTATATTTTTATATAGTTGAAATATCACATGTTGTGCGTAGTTCAATCAATTGGTAAATACAAACTTTGGTTGTTGATTGAAATTGATTGGCGCTTGGATATTGGTCTTTGTTACCATCTAAGTTATTTATCATATTAATCCGGCTCACAGATGTTTATCTGTTCGATTGCAGATTGATTTGAGAAATTAAGATATAACTCTTCGATGTATTTTCCTTGATTGAATCTGACTGTCTAGTTGATTCTCTTGGAAATATATTGGAGTTAGTCCATACAAATTTCCTAAACGAAATATTTAGTGTGGTTGTTAGACCCCTGGTTTTTCAATTGGTGTCAGAGGAGGCAAACACGTTTAAGACCTCATAAGTCTGTGTTTGTAGCAGTCTGGTTTCTGTGGATAGATTGTCTCATTCTCACGCACATAAAAATGTCTTCCAAAGTTTTTTATTATGCCAAATGCCTTCTCAGCTCATTGGTTAACTCAGAAGTCTCCTGGTCAAGAACGGGAACTCTACAGTATTGTTGAGTCTTTCTCTAACAATATCGAAAACCTTGTTCAAGAAACTACCATACAACGTGAAAAATTAGTGTTCTTGGAGATATTATTAAAGAAGATTCAATTAGAGAAAAATGTTTGATCGATAATGATTCATCAGATCAGAACAACATTCATGCTGAAATATAGAAACTGGTCGCATCTCCTCTCCTAGCCCAGGATTAGTGTGATTCCTTGAAAAAGGAAAACTGTCTCTTAATAAGCAAATCTTCTTCTATGTCATTCTCTAATTCTCATGAGGTATTACAGTACATGAATAAAATTACTCCAAAGGAAGCATATGCTAAGAAATGTATGCATAACTTGCAGTCTTCCAATAGGGTTATGAGTTTAGAATAGGTTCCTTTCGATGTCCCTCATCCACGATCATGTGTCTTTCTGCGGGAAAATAAATCATTATTATTACAATGTTTTTCTAGAAAGAAACATATTTCTGATCTTCAGAATCTACTTCTTTTTGTTGTTGACAGGGTGAATTGCCTGACAACATCCACAATGGATTTCATTCCTGCAGAAAAACCATAACTCGCATGCACAAGGTTTCCAAAGTCACTTTTCGAGAAATCCTTACATGAATCGTGTTCCTCTTAATGGTGTTAATAATCACACTACTAATGTACACATTCCAAGTGCAAATGAGAAGAAGTCTGGTAGACCTAAGTCTAGAAGATGGAATTTTCTCAATTCTGATCCCCTGGAACCAATCTCTAGAGGTTCCAGATTTAATCCTCAAAAAAATATGTCTGATGGATACTCAAAGAGGTTTATGTCTTATTTCTCTGGAATAAGAAATAACCAAAGAAAGGTAAGGAATACAAGGGTCAAACATCTAGATGGTATTTACAATTCATCTCTCAATGGTCATGGCGGGATAACTTCTCACTTTGTTACCTAGCTCTAGATAATTTCATCCTTGTATCTAACTTAAGAGTTGTAAGTATGACATTTGCGAGATGCTCAAGTTTGTTGTAGATTACCATTTGTCTTATGTTTGATTTAGTTGTTTTCTTCTTTTGTGAAGGTTGAGTCATTTCTTGACTCCTTGTAACTATTGTATCTTCTCCTTATGCTCTGATTAAATATTTTAATTATTGAGCTATGAAGGTAAGAGATATCTGAAAACAGAGAGTATTTCCTCATTTTTGGATCTTTTCCGATCCATTAACCTTTCATAATAGGTCCACGAACGTCCGTTTCTTTCGTGGGTGTTTTAGGGTTTCCTTAACAAGGGCGTCCTTCTCTTGTTCATAATATATATATCATTTTTCCTTCCCTAATAAAAAAATTTGGAGAACTCCTCAAGACCTCAGGTAGTGGTGAATCTTGAGATGGAATAAGACATTAAAGGATGCGATTCAGTTCAAGATCTTGTCTTGAAAAAGATGATTGAAAGGAAAGAGTACAACTCGTAGATTGGAGAATCTGTCAAGGATTTAATTTTTTCAGAATGACTCTAGGGTCGAATTTGCAAATCCTCAACTGCAAATGAATCAACTTATTGATGGTCAGACCAAAATCCTTGAAAATCAAAAGATCTTGATCAGGAATCAGAAGAAACTCATCGTGGATTGTGTCAAAACTAGGCAGCTTGCCCGCATTGTTGATCGAAAAGTTAATGTTCTAACCCATGAACATGGAGTTTCTACGGTCAAAAGAATCAAGGATATCAGTGATACCTTTTATGATGGAGCTTTTCAAAGGTATGAAGTTATCAAAGAAACTTGATTTTGTCTAGGAAACTTCTTATGAGAATTCATTCTTGTATTTTAAGTAGGATAACTAGGATTTGGAATAGCCTATATTGTGATTACACATTACAATTGCCAACAATTTTCATCTTGCAATTTATTTAAATTCTAAAGTTTATTTGGAAGATGATTTTGCAGTATTAATCTTTATTGGTTTTATATTTTGCAAAAATTATTATGGGATATGTGTGTTTGGGTCCGAACTATGATTGTCCCATATTTGTCAAAAGTTAAGTCTATTGTGTCATTATGAAAATAATGATGTAAAATAGAATGAACTTTTGAATTGCAAAGATTAAGTCTATGATATCATTATGCAAATATTGATGAAAAATATAATGAATCTTTGAATATTCCGCAGTATTGATCTTTCCCTGATCTACTTCTATGTGAAAGTATTGTATGACTCTGTAAGTTTTCTTATGTTGAGCATTTCCGATTAAATTAATCATGGCTTCTCTTGTGGTTAATTTAATTGAGTTGTCTGGATACAAATTCATGTTTCGTGTAATTTTTTAATGTCCAAAGAAATCCTTCTTTTCGTGCAAAAGTAAGGTCGCTCTTGTTGTTCTTTCGGGAATAACATTTTATGGGGGAGAGTTCTTAATTGAACTTGTGTGCTTAATTGCCAAATCTTTGTGGGGAGTGTGGCTGTGGAATATTGTAGGAGTTATCTTGCATCTTTATAAACTCCTTGATGAATAAACTAAGTTTCAAATATGTGAAATCATCGAAACAAAGTTGATATGTTCTCTTTTAGTCATGAAGTATCTCTATGAGAATTTTATTATGATCCCACTAGTTTTCGTACCATTGCCAATTTATATTGACAAAAATGGGCAGAATTATTGTGTAGTTCACACTACAAATACATATGGTTTACGGTTTACGGATCTTTATGTAACGGGGGGGGGGGGGGGGATGTTCATTGTGAGATGAAGTATTGACTAAGGGGGAGTGATACATATCACCATAGTATTATTGTCAAAGTTGTGATACAATTAAACTTTGATGTTGTGTAATAATACTATGACACTGCATAACAATAATTGAAAACAATTGTTTTCTTATCGTTATGTGGGCGGATCTTCAGCAACTATGATGCTGAGTTGAACACGTTCATAATCACTGGAGTACTTGGAAGTGACGAAGATTTCGAGTAATGTTGAAGAACCAAGGAAATCAAGCATTTGGATGAGAAATTACAAAGTTTATTTATTTTTTAATATATATGTATTGATAGTTTTGTCACTAAAATTGACAAAGGGGGAGATTGTTAGAGCACTGCTCGGTCGAACTCGCAAGTGTCGCTATCTCAAGCTTGTTTGTCAAGTTTACTTGCCAAAACTATAAGTCTTGATTTCTAGTCTACTTATAGCTATGTTTCGGATTATGATAGAATGTGTAGTTGAGCTTTAGACTTCACGGCGTTCATCGATTGAAGATGAAGAACTACTAATGGGATCTTGTGGAACTTCATCAACAAAAGGTATGTGGATACTTGAACTCATCTATCACTTAGAAGTCTATTTCTATTCTATATCCTATTGATATAAAATTCGTATATCTATATTGACTTTATTTTATACACATTTGATATTTCGAGCTGATTTTGACTCGCTTACATATTTCTCGAAATATGTGTTGGTAAGCTTTCGCTTTAACCAAGTTCATCTTTATTCTTGACGAAAGTCAAAAGATGATCATGTGAAAATTTCCTGGTAACATCTTACATGATTTGTGTGAGACATTCATTTGATGTAGACTCGAAATGTTTCGTATTGATCTATTGATCACTTGAAAATTGCTTTGAAGCTAATAGTTTGTGTGAGACAGCTATTCCCATCTTCCAAGAATGTTTCAATGAATAATATGGAGTTTAGAACGATTAACCATTGATTGAATATAACAAAGTATACGTACTTGTATGCTAACTGTTGCAAGTTATTCCAAGTCCGAGAGCCATCGTATGCATACCGGCTTAAAATTTCAAGTCCGGGAATTCAACTGAGGTTGGTCATGTACGACAGTATGCGTACTCGTTCTCATACTGGCGAACCCAGACCAAGTACGACTAATTAGGTATGCGTACCCGTTTGCATACTTGAGTGGGTTAAGTTCTAAAATAGGTTTATTCATGAACAAATGCATTTATATATTAAGGAATGCAATCTTTTGCAAACCGTGGCTATAATGTTCATGAATTGATTCGAGTGAATCAAAATCGATTTTGCTTCGATTGTGTCTTGTATATTTCTATGAGAATATAAACAATTGAAAAACTCTATAACTAGTTTCATTTGAGTCATTTGTGGTAAAGATGAACAAGGTGGATATGAAAGTGTTCATACGGCTAACTTCGATAAACTATTGTTGAGCCAACCAAGTGTATACGTTTAGGTTCGGCTACCCATATCTAAATGAAGGCACGTTTCATTTTTGTATAAGGCAGAAACACAAGTCTCCCCTCCTCCTTTACTGTATAATCATACACATGAATAGATCGATCATTTCTTTTTGCTTTTCTGTTTGCAATTCAATAGACAGTAGTTTATGTTTGACATTTTCCTCTTAATTAAGTTGGTGCTCTCGAAATTGCATTGGAGTTTAGTCCATACAGATTTCCGAACGAATTATTGGGTGTGGTTGTTATACCCCCGCTTTTTCAGACACCTTTCCTTGTACCCATTGGTTTAATCTTTCCGCTCTCTACTAAATGAGTTAAACCTCTACTCAGCACTTCTTCCATTATCACAAACAAAATGAGAGACAAGGAATCCTCTTGTCTCAACCTCTTAATTCGCACGGAGAAAAAACCATTTGGTCCATTATTAACCATCGTAAATATTTTGGCATACCCAAATAAGGCTCTCAACCAATCGCATCAAGTTGTAGAAAAACCATATCCTTGAAACACCTTAAACAAGAACTTCTAACTAATAAATTCATATGCTTGGGATATGTCCAACTTCAGCCTCAGATTGCCACCTTTTATCTTCACCTTCATCTCATTCACCAGTTCTGAACCTAGAAGTACTTGCTCATGAATACTTCTCATTTTGACAAATGCAACTTGATGAGGTGAGACTAATTTTCCCAAGGCCCTGTGTATCACTGCTTTATACTCCCTTTGTATCTGTGTCACTGTTTTATATTCCCTCTGTATAATGTTGGTTGTTTATCTAGGTTTTTTTGTCTTCCATAAGATCCCAACAAACTTTCATTTTATTTTATTTGCAATACATTTGGATGAACAAAAATTATAATAATACGAAACCCTCAATCTTCTAAGTTTATCAATCCTGTTAAAGGGGCGGCATGTTCCATTGGAGGGGCAGCAAGGGTGATAGCAATGTCCCTCTTATTGGTTAGGGGATTCCTATAGGGGGTGTAAATTAACCAGATTACCCTACTCCTATGTTTAACCTAATGGAATCAGAAAAATCAAAACAATTTTTTTGATTTTTTTCATCTTCTCTTCTCTTCTCCTCCTCCATTAAAATTGAATTTTCATCGTCCTCGATTAATCAGCAATTTGAAAAATTGATAATCGTTGATTGAAAACTATATTTCAAAAGACCCAGTTAGGATTTTGTTTATTGTGTTTGATTTAAGTTAGTTTTGTATCAAAAATTAGGATTTTGGATCAAAATTGAAATTGAAATTTATGTGTTGCATGTGAGTTACGGTTGGTAATAACTCCAATTGGAACAGTAACTATAGATTTGGTTGATGTTACGGTTCATTTAACTCAAATACCAACCGTAAGTTCTTGATTTTGAGATAAAATATTCAGTTACGAAATTTTTTTTCAACCGTAAATTACTTACGGTTGGTCTCGTTACTTAAGTTACGAGCCGTAAGTCGTCCTGGATGTTTCATTTTCTTTTTACGTACGGTTTGTAATTGCATCACTGTTACCAACCGTATTTGAGTTACGACTTGTAACTCAAATAACCTTACCAACCATAGGTTAATTACGGTTGATCTCGGTTCATTAGTTACCAACTGTAATTTGTTACGGTTGCTATATGTTGTCGTTCTACCAACCGTAACTAGTATTACGATTGGGTTTTCCCCAAATTGAACAAGTTACGGTTGGTATTCAATACTTTTGGAACCGTAACTGAGAGTTACGGTTGGTAACGAGCTAAATTCCAACCGTAAGTTCTTCTGAAATTTTAAAAGTTTCGATTTTTTTACGTACTTTAGATAATTTTGAGCGACAAAAAGCTAATGGGAACTAATTTAGAGATTCACCCATCTCAAATTTGTCACTGGAATCACTCATTTTGGTTGAGTGAATCAAAATCTAGGGTTTTACAAAAATGTCTTTTTTCTTCTCCTCACAACTTTCTTTTTTCAACTCTAAAAATCTGATTTTAGAGTTATTATAAGTAAAAATTAATTATCAACACTAATCTTGATTATCATCACTAATCTTGATTATTAATAATAAGGGTTAATTGGTCATTTCCATATTTTTTTTGATAAGGGGTGGCATGAATTATCATGTAATGACGCTTTTTGTCTTATTAGGTTGTTGTCCCTCTAATGGATCATGACGCCCCTTTAACGAGATTGAAGTTTATAGTTCCAAAAAGTGTGATACAACTTCTAAGATAAGGGCCATGTGTAATCTCATTCCTTATCTTTTTAAGAATTGATTTAGAAGGCAGGCCCACTGTACTTGAATGCTGTATTTTTTTATTTGTTTTTTAATTTTAAAAAAGGAAATTTAAATTTTTAATAGTGGGTTATATGTTTCTTTACTGAACTTTTTTTTTTACGGGTTAGTGTGTGCAGCTTTAGTTCACAGAGTGCGATCACTCTTTCAAAGACTTGGTCTCTCATTCAAAATGAATAATTTAGTCTTGTTTGGGGACTACTCATATCCTTTGCTCTAATTTCAAAACAAAATCGAGTGGGATTTGATTTTTATAATGAAAAGTTGGGAAAATACGTCATATTTTAGAAAATTGGAGAGATCCAATCCTCTTTTTCTTCCCTTTCTTGAGTATTATTATTTTAGCATAATATACTGACTTATACCGACAAATTACTGCTAATTTATTAAGCTTCGCATTTTTGAAATCACATGTTTTGACTGAATTGATAATTAAGACCGACAACATATTATTTAAGATACATTTTAAAGTTTTTCTTCCTCTGCTAAGCAATATACTTTATAGTTTTATATTGTTTGATCAAAACTTTGACGATCACTCCTACGTTGGACTCGCACTTTTTTCAATTGATTACTCTATAAATGATAAATATTATTTTTGTACAAATGAGTATCAATTCATTTGGAGACCTTTTTATTTGTTCAATGCGCCAAAATGTCAAAATGAAATCTAAGATGAGATGGAAAGAGAGAATATATATTTTGACCCAAAAAGAAAAACGCTTATAATTCTCGTTTAATTAGGGGTCCCAAAAAATAATTAGGGGTCTTCCACTACAAGACAAAAAAGATTATTAAAACTTAATTTTGGTCACCCTTTAACCAAATTTTTTAAATGACTAAATTACCCCTAAATGATTAGTGCTTATAAGTAGTTAAGTTAAGTTAATTAATGATGTTAGGTTAAAATCAGATTTAAGAATTAGAATTTGGAAAAACAAAAATTGTGTTTTTCGTGTTTTGGGAAGAAGAAGAGGATTTTTGGAGGAGAACTTAGAGTTTTTAGAAATAAGTGATTCAAAAGGAGGAAATGATGTCGGTGAAGGTCCAAATAGCAAACATGATTGTGTTGATGGTGAGATTATCTTACATTCTCCTATGGATTGGATATATGATGAGGAAATGTTGATAGAGGAAGCTCAAAATGATGGTGCAAATGAAGATCTTATTGCTCTAGATGAACGAACCATCCCTCAATATGAAGAACCCGAAGCTCAAAACAATCAGGTAAACATCTTATACCCTTCGATTTGTCTGTTTGTTGCTCCAAGTGGTCGATTGATCCACACCATGGAAAAACTCAGTGTTAGGGTCGTTACTAACAATGACGACTCAAACCTGCAACTTTTCAGGTTATGAGAAATCGTCAACGTAGTGTGTAAACATTGATGACTCTACCTAGCTAGGTCACCTAGAGTCGTTATTTTGTTTTGTTAACACCCAGACGACTCTAAAACCCTAACTCTCTGTTTAAAAAATTCAATGGGTCGTCATTTGATTATTCATGTGCAATAACGACCCTAACTAACCATTAAGAATTTTTGTTAAAGTCGTCTGGGTCGATAGTTAAATCACTAACGACTCTTGCCCTGGATTTTCATAATTTTTGATTTCATAGAATCATTTCATTGAATCGTAAAACGCATACATCTTGCATAGCGTTGCATTAAAGGAAATGAAATATAATAGATGATAACGGTGCACTTATACACTTAACCATAGATGTTGTAATTATAGGTAGTGCCTTCCAAGATACGACAGCATTCGTCGAACTCAAACTTTTTCCCACGAAACACCTCATATCGGGCATACGCCTTCCCCAACTGAAAACGCAAAACAAAAATAATATGCTCAGTTAATATCATTCAAAACTTGGGATTAGTTTTACCTCTTGTTTAAATAATTACTCTTATAGCACCCAACATATTGGGTAAGACTTCCCTTACGACTTTCAATCCTTTTTTGAAAGCTTCACATTCTACGAATATCTCCTCGAACCGTTCCTTGACGAGTTTCAAAGATCTTGAGTTACAATTTCCGTCTAACTCCACAAAAACGATGAATACACGGTTTCACCAAGCATCAGATGTTTGATCAATGTCTTTTCCTAGACCTTCAAAGTGGTCTTGGAGTGTCAACCAAGCTCTCACAGTGGCGCCATTCTCTTCGGAAGTGTAGGGAGTAGTCATGGTGTATCTCTTCTTTTTCCTCTTGGATGATAAATAAATGAGAAGGGGAAAAGAAAGTTGAGAATTATGGTTTGGGTGAGGAAGAGGTGACATATGGGTCTCTATTTATGGAATTAAACGATCCAACTGCCAAGTTTTTGAATTTTTTTCCGTCGGTCGACTCAACCACATTAGGTGAATTCAATTCTTATTAACTGCTAAGTGGGTCGTTATCAGACAAATTAACAAAGTGACGACTCTTGCAGATCAAATGAGTCGTCATTATTTATGTTTATTTGTTGATGACTTTGTTATCCAAAAGTCTCTGCGTGGAGTAACATCTAGAGTCGTTAATAAGTCTTTCTCCAAAAGTGACGACTCATACCAAAAATTTCAAATTACCTTAAGAGTCATCACTCATATATTTTAAATCCCTAACGACCCGTTTTAGGAATATTTACTGAATAAATATTTGAACTCATTTTATTAAATCCGAAAAAACATGCATGTACTATGAAATAAAATCGAAGAAAAAGACATAAAATAGTTCAATACATTGCTCTTGAACACCTAAACGAGTTTAAACACATGCGACGAATTTCCAGGTACTTTCCCTCAAGAGACGATAGCAGTCCTCGTGCAAAAACTCCTTGTCGTACTTAAATTCGTATTGGTTGCGACCCAAAGAGTACTGGAAAAACAATTTGTTCATAAGTTAGCGTTGTTGAATAAAAATAACCAAAAAAATAATTTTTGATGAACAACCTTTTGATTGACAAATTTACTCTCACCATATCAGATCCGTTGGAAAGAGCGTCGGCCTGAGCGTTGGGAGATACCATGGGATTCTTATCTTTCGTCTTGCTACAATACTCCAAAGACAAAAAAAGGAACCAATGAGACATCATTTTTATTGTCTAGAGAACAAGGGTCGTCAGTAAGAAATTGTTAAACATAAACGACCCTTCAATACAAATGACGGCTCTAAATCATCCAATGACGATTCTCAACTACACAATGACAACTCTACTGCTTCTACATGACGACCCTTTCAATTTTTTGGATAGAATGATAGTTATTTATCTTATAGAGTCGTTAGGGATTAGAAAAGGGTCATCACCAAAGAATCGTTAATGGTTTAGAGATTGTAATTGACGATCCCTTCATTATTTTGGACAAAGAAGTAGTTTTGTATAGTAAAGAGTCGTTGAGTTATAAAACGAGTCATCATCAAGAATCGTCAACAGTGTAGTGACTTCATCGACGATTCTAAATTAGGGAAAAAAAATTTGCAAACCAAGTTCTAGGGTCGTTATCTCCTTCAGCCTATACGTTAACGATATTTCATAATACGAACATGCAAATGAAAAATCGTTATGGAACAAAAACATCGACATTGACGACCCTAGAACTGTAACTGCAATTTTGCGGTTAAAAACCTAATTTTTCAATCAACATATCAAATTAAACGCAAACCCAAGTTAGATTAGGGGGTTTTAGTTCACATACCTTCTGATTGGAGCCATACCTTGCTCCGATTCCACCTGATTTGATTTCAGACTGGTTCTTGAATAAACCCTAGCTTTAACTGTCTCGATGAGATTAGGGACCTGAAGTTCTTTTCTAGCAGTCTGCTTGGTACGTGCCATGCTTGTAGAAGAAGTTAATCGTCGATTAAAGTTTTCGTATCGACGATTACTACGATGAATCGTTTGAAATTTTTTACTTCCTCTGGATCGTTAATGGAGATGGAGAGAGCAGAGAGAGAAGGAAGGGAGGAGAGGAAGATTTTTTGGGTTAGATAGAAAATGAAATTGGGGGCCTAGGGTTAAGGGTTAATAGGATTTTAAATTTAGTTATTAGAGAAGGGCATAATAGCATTTTCACCACCTTTTAGAACCCCTATAATTTTTGGTGTGGGTATAAATTAGGTGAGGCCCCTAATTGTTTTCTGGGCCCCCAATTAAATGAGTTTATCATTTACGCTTTTAAATTGAGTCTAGAAGTAGGGGTGAGCATGGACCGGTATGGATCGGTTTTTACCTCATCTGCATCCAATCCAATACACTACGAATTTCAAATTTGGCATCCGTATCCAATCCAACATCCAACGGATTTGCATCCAATGGATGCACGGATGAACGGATCGGGTGCGCATAATCCAATGGATTTGTGTAAGTTAAAATTTATAATGTAAAAATAAATCATATATAGATGACTTCTTATAGAACCTACACATTTTATATATGTATATAAATATAGAAGTGACATAGACAACACTCTAAGCAAACACCCTAAAAATTACAAAACTATCTATATATTTTTTAGAAACTGTATAAATGCGCTTAATCTAATGGATATGGATGCATCCGGGCCCAATCCGTTATTCGTCGGATTTCAAAAATCTCTTTCACGTCCAACCCATTAACGAACGGTCCGGACATCCATCCGCAAAAATACGGTTGGTCCCGGTTAAATCCGCGGATTACGGGTAAAATGCTCACCCCTCCCTATAAGGGAGTCTGAAAATTAAAACTCTGGGGGCGGGATTTAAAAAGGGAAAATTAGGGGGAGACCCAAAAAAAATAATATTTACATTGTTAGGCCCACAATTAATTTTAGGTACCGTGACACCCATAATTATATGAAATTATTAAAAATGTCTGCATGACAGATTATGCATCCGCATGATGGGTTATGCATCAAGGGTATAATTGACAACGCAACTTGGATATAACATAGCTAAAAATCCGTGCTTTGAAATTTTACATCGTTGGAAATCTTTTTAAGAGAGCTATGCAACGAGTACAAACAAGAATATCAAATTTTTGTTTTTCACGAAAAAATCGGAGGTGATCATCATTTTAGGCAAAATTTTCGAAAACTTGATACATAACTACTATGCAGCCACCAAAAAAAATGCATAACACATTCTGCAGACGCATAACGAATTATGCAACCATTTTCTCCACTGCATAACAAATTATGCATTTGGATAACAAAGTTGTGCATTTATAACAAGTTATGTAACCATTGTTTTGGTTGATTTTAGTGCGTACGTAAAAAAATTATGCACAATGCAGTATGCATCCATATTTACGGATGCATATCAGGTTATGCATCTATTTTCTCGATGCATAAAAGATTGTGCAACAATTTTCTTGATGCATAATGCATTATGCAGTCATATTTTCGGATGCATAACAGGTTATGCATACATTTTTACGACTGCATAACATTTTAGGTAGATATTATTGTAGGTGCATGACAAGTTATGCAACCAATTTCGAGAATGCATAACAAGTTATGCAACAAATTTTGTAGATGCATAGCCTGTTATGCATCACTATTCACACCTCCATTTTCTTTTAAATGCACGTCACACGCATACCAAACCTATTTGCACTTCCATCTCCTTTGCCTTGCCACTGCAGCATCCTTTTAGCTCCATATTTTTTAAATGCATAACCCATTGAAACCAACATCAACACCACCATTCCTAACTCACTTCACTGATCCACAGAAACATACCATGCCTAGTGTTGTAAGAGAACTCCAAAAAATGTGGCCACAATCTAAAACATACAAGTTGTACTTTTAATAATACATGGCAATCATAATGTGCTAGTTACTCTCAAGCATCAGCGGAAGTTGCTAATTGAAATAATACATGGTAATCATAATTAAGAACAACTCTGGTAGGAAGATGAACTCTTGAACGAATTTGCAGTATGAAACAAACTTAGTTTTTTCTTACCGCCGAAGGAGCCATAGCACTTGAGAATACCGAAGGCAGTTCCCTTCCTAACATGTTCCTTGACCAGCTAAAAGAAGAGCTATTAATAAATCTTGACATGATACTGCTAAGCTGCAACACCAGCAAAGAAAAAAAAAAAAAACAACAACAACAAAAGTCTATTAGAAACCAGAAGTCCAAAAGCCATTTGGTAACGTCTTCTCTGGTTTATCCTTTCCCTATGGAATTTGGGGCATTTGTTTTTGTGTTGTTTCCTATTTAGAGGCCAATAAAGAAAGAGCACAAACCTGCACCAACAACACTGTGCATCTCATCAATAAATAAGATTATTGGAAGCAGTGACTTCCTTCAGGACAGCTTTGAGCCTCTCCTCAAACCCTCCACAGAATTTCGCTGCAACAACTATTGAACCCATGTATTAGCTTAAAAAAACAAGATATAGAAAGACCAAATGCTAAATGAATTTGAAAGGAAAATAGACTCAATGGCTATTCTTCTTTTTTTTATATGTTTTTTTCATACATACTGCAAAGATTGATATGCTCCAAGCCTCCAACAATTTCACAACTTAAAACTGCACTAATCCGACTATATTGTACTATTTTCATCCAACTATTCTAACTTAACCAGACTACTTTTTGGCTTAAATATAACTCCGGGCGGTCCTATTATAATACCATGGGTAAATGTACTTTTTGGAAACAAAAATTGATCAAACTCGACATAAGTGATTGCTCTAAAACGAAACAAAACCCAGCAATCAAAACTATTTGCTAGATGTTACGAGGATTTCACAACATTAAGTGATTTCTCTAAACTAAAAACCCAGTAACCAAAACCTCTTTATAATCAAATGATCCTAAAACTACAATCTAATTTCAGGTACTTGACAATCAGTTCTCTGAGGTATTTTATCAAACAAGAATTGATCAATACTGTTTCCTTTTTTTGATTGAATTGATGAGAAATCAAAGCTTGAACACTTGTATTATAGCCAAAAAAGAGAGTTCCGGTATGAAAGATCCATACATACCTAAGTCACGGGAAATGGCCATTACATTAAATTGACTCTGTAATTATGCTCAATCTATGTACAAACAACAATTAGAACAACTCCAAATAAATCAAGAAAACAAACAAACAAGGGTTTCACCGAGATGAGAAAAATTAGTACATGATGTCTGCTCGTGACTCTGCTCAAAGTTCTTCAGTCTCTCAATTCTCCGCTCAAACCTCAGCCTCCTGTTTATCTCAGTTCGTGACTCGCTGCTTAAAGCACAGATCAAAAACCTAAAAAGCATAAAAGCGAAATTGAGATTGGATTAAACCTAAAAAAGAAACTCTAAGGCCAAATCTCGACTATGCACTACAGAGGTTTTTAATTTTGGAAGGAGATCTCCTCTCTCTATCTCGTCTTCTTTGATAGAATAAAAAAAACAAAATACAGTTTCAGAAAATATGAGTTTGGGATTAATTTTTTCTTAAAAAATGGGTGTGAGGGTGAACTTTTGTGAGTTTCTCAATGAAGAAAATCTTAACAATGGGTGTGAGTGTAGTTTTCACATTTAAAAATGGGCCTATGTTTTGTCTCTGCTCGGCTATACCGAAAGAAAAGTAGAAAACACTTAAGCCCCAGACTGTAAGCCCATTCCACAGCAATAACCTATCATCAGTTCAGTTCAGTTCAGGATCGATATCGATCGCCATGTAAATTCCTGGCATTTCCCATACGAAAAGTACTTTTGACCATGTCAAAGGTAATAAACATTCTGGAGCGGTATCGAGTAGTCTGTCCCAGTTGAGTTGGATAAGACTAGTCGGTATGGAAAAGACTAGATCTGCATGCACTTGGCTAGTAGAAACAAGAATATGAAAAGACTAGAGAATGAGCTTTGAAAACAGGAGAGACTAATTAAGATTAATTAAGGGTATTAATTACACTGGAGTGATTATACCAAATCATCTTTATATTTCTCTCTTCTGCTTCATTTCATATCGAAACCATTCTCAAGTTGTCTCTCCTCTCTCACTCTCTGCATGTTCCATGGGTTCAAGTTTTCCATCACATGATAATATAATCTCTTTAGGTGGTTATGCCATGGACGGGGCAAGTTTTCCACCGCGTGATCATAATAATATAATTCCTCTAGGTGGTGGCTATGCAATGAATGGGGCAAGAATTTCAGAACCGATACCAACTTCAAATCCTTTTGAAATGATTCAAAGAGAACAAGAAAAAGAACGAATTAGGGAGGAAATTATAGCAGCAGAAATGATGAGATTGCAAACACTAGAAGCAGAGGTGAAGAAAGAGTTAGCCATTGAGAGAGAGTTAAAGCTTCAACGAGAAATAGTGAGTGCATGCATCATCATCCCTTTCCTGTTTTTCTTTCTTTTTTTTTTTTTTCTTTTTTCCCCTTGGTTGTTTTCTCATGTCAACAGAAAATGGTTCTGTTTTCTTGGTGTCAGTGGACTGGTTTCATTTGGTGAAGTTTTTTTCATTCTTAACTCCTGCAAGATGGATTTTTTCTTTCAGAATATTTGATCTATTCTATTATAAGATTTCAATTGTTGTATGTTGGTTGCTCAAGAGTTGAAACGACTTGGCTTATTTTTCTTCTGTCAATCATTATAGGGATGTCCTTTAATCTTGCTTAAATTTTGTGAATGTTCTGGGCATGCCCTATGGTTCAACTGTTGTGCAATTTTTACAATCCATAAGATGATGCCATTTATTTTAAGAGGACTTGTTGTTGTTGCTTTTCAGGCCAAGCCGACCTCGAGTCTTGCTAGGATCAATGGGAAACTTGTTGCCGTAGGAGGATCTGGTTTTCATCAGAAGGAACTGACTTGTGATCTGTGCCAGGTGAGTGTTAAAAGCGAACTAGATCTTCACGCCCATATCACGGGAAAGAAGCACAAAGAGAATGAGGCATCATCAGTAGTTGAAGCTAATCCATTAATAGCTAATATTCCAAGTAATCCAAAGAAGGCACCTTACAAGGAATTTACTTGTCATATCTGCGATGTCAGTATGACATCTGAACAAAGTTTGATTGACCATGTCAATGGCAAGAAGCACAAAGCAAAGAGGCAACACAGGCTAGCTACAAGGACGTTGGCAATTCAGAAGTAATAAGAAAAGAAAACGCCGGACAACAAAGTAAAATTTGGGTCACTTTTACAGTGTTTCGGATCACATTGTAATCTTCTTCTTCTTCTTTTGTAGCGTTACTTTCACTTTGGTCGGTCTTGGTATTATTCGCCTTTTAACTTGTATTTTTTTGTTAAAAAATTCTCGGTAAAACCTTTTCTTCTTCCATTTTTTTATATTATTTAACTGGTATTGAAGTGGGATAAGACTAGTCGAAGAAAGAAGGTGACGGATTCGAGTTTCGAGAAGACTAGATATGCACTTAGCTTGAAACAATAGTAATGACTATGAAAAGACTAGACATGAAATTTGAAAACAGGAAAAGTTTATTTCTTGCATTTCCATTCCTCGTCTCCTTGAAGCCTTTCTCAATCCGTCTCTCTTCTTTCTGAATCCCCCATTGATTCAAGTTCTCCATCACCCACATTATAATGGAAATTCTTTAGTTGGTTATGTGATGAACGGGTGCCCTTAGAGCAACTGCATTGGTGCGATCAAAACCAACTGCATTGGTGCGATCAAAACCAAAGACTAAGAGCAACTACAGTGGTGCGATCAAAATCAAAGACTAAAGAGCAAAAGAAAAAAAAAAGTAAAAAAAATTGGGTCCCCTAGTTACGGACTAAACCCAGAAAAAGAAAAAAAAAATAGGTTTAGTTTTACCTCTTGTTTAAATATCATTATGCAGTAGAGTCGTCATGTAGAAGCAGTAGAATCGTCATTGTGTAGTTGAGAATCGTCATCGGATGATGTAGTTGAGAATCGTCATCGGATGATTTAGAATCGTCATTTGTATTGAAGGGTCGTTTATGTTTAACAATTCTTACTGACGATCCTTGTTCTCTAGACAATAAAAATGATATTTTATTGGTTTCTTTTTTTTTTTGTCTTTGGAGTATTGTAGCAAGACGAAACATAAGAATCCCATGGTATCTCCCAACGCTCAGGCCGACGCTATTTCCAACGGATCTGATATGGCGAGAGTAAATTTGTCAATCAAAAGGTTGTTCATCAAAAATTATTTCTTTGGTTATTTTTATTCAACAACGCTAACTTATGAACAAATTGTTTTTCCAGTACTCTTTGGGTCGCAGCCAATACGAATTTAAGTACGACAAGGAGTTTTTGCACAAGGACTGCTATCGTCTCTTGGGGGAAAGTACCTGGAAATTCGTCGCATGTGTTTAAACTCGTTTAGGTGTTCAAGCGCAATGTATTGAACTGTTTTATGTCTTTTCCTTCGATTTTATTTCATAGTACATGTATGTTTTTTCGAATTCAATAAAATGAGTTCAAATATTTATTCTGTAAATATTCCCAAAACGGGTCATTGGGGATTTAAAATATACGAGTGACGACTCTTAAGGTAATTTGAAATTTTTGGTATGAGTCGTCACTTTTGGAGAAACACTTATTAACGACTCTAGATGTTACTCCACACAGAGACTTTTGGATAACAAAGTCGTCAACAAATAAACATAAATAATGACGACTCCTTTGATCTGCAAGAGTCGTCACTTCCTTAATTTGTCTGATAACGACCCACTTAGCAGTTAATAAGAAATGAATTCACCTAATGTGGTTGAGTCGACCAACGGAAAAAAATTCAAAAACTTGGCAGTTGGATCGTTCAATTCTATAAATAGAGACCCATATGTCACCTCTTCCTCACCCAAACCATAATTCTCAACTTTCTTTTCCCCTTCTCATTTATTTATCATCCAAGAGGAAAAAGAAGAGATACACCATGACTACTCCCTACACTTCAGAAGAGAATGGCGCCACTGTGAGAGCTTGGTTGACACTCAAAGACCACTTTGAAGGTCTAGGAAAAGACATTGATCAAACATCTGATGCTTGGTGGAACCGTGTATTCATCTTTTTTGTGGAGTTAGACGGAAATTGTAACTCAAGATCTTTGAAACTCGTCAAGGAACGGTTCGAGGAGATATTCGTAGAATGTGAATCTTTCAAAAAATAATTGAAAGTCGTAAGGGAAGTCTTACCCAATATGTTGGGTGCTATAAGAGTAAGTATTTAAACAAGAGGTAAAACTAATCCCAAGTTTTGAATGATATTAACTGAGCATATTATTTTTGTTTTGCGTTTTCGGTTGGGGAAGGCGTATGCCCGATATGAGGTGCTTCGTGGGAAAAAGTTTGAGTTCGACGAATGCTATCGTATCTTGGAAGGCACTACCTATAATTACAACATCTATGGTTAAGTGTATAAGTGCACCGTTATCATCTATTGTATTTCATTTCCTTTAATGCAACGCTATGCAAGATGTATGCGTTTTACGATTCAATGAAATGATTCTATAAATCAAAAATTATGAAAATCCAGGGCAAGAGTCGTTAGTGATTTAACTATCGACCCAGACGACTTTAACAAAAATTCCTAATGGTTAGTTAGGGTCGTTATTGCACATGAATAATCAAATGACGACCCATTGAATTTTTTAAACAGAGAGTTAGGGTTTTAGAGTCGTCTGGGTGTTAACAAAACAAAATAACGACTCTAGGTGACCTAGCTAGGTAGTGTCGTCAATGTTTACACACTACGTTGACGATTTCTCATAACCTGAAAAGTTGCAGGTTTGAGTCGTCATTGTTAGTAACGACCCTAACACTGAGTTTTTCGATAGTGTGGATCAATCGACCACTTGGAGCAACAAACAGACAAATCGAAGGGTATAAGATGTTTACCTGATTGTTTTGAGCTTCGGGTTCTTCATATTGAGGGCTGGTTCGTTCATCTAGAGCAATAAGATCTTCATTTGCACCATCATTTTGAGCTTCCTCTATCAACATTTCCTCATCATATATCCAATCCATAGGAGAATGTAAGATAATCTCACCATCAACACAATCATGTTTGCTATTTGGACCTTCACCGACATCATTTCCTCCTCTTGAATCACTTATTTCTAAAACCCTAAGTTCTCCTCCAAAAACCCCTCTTCTTCTTCCCAAAACACAAAAAACACAATTTTTTCCAAATTCTAATCCTTAAATCTGATTTTAACCTAACATCATTAATTAACTTAACTATTATTAGCACTAATCATTTAGGGGTAGTTTAGCCATTTAAAAAATTTGGTAAGGGATGACCAAAATTACGTTTTAATAACCCTTTTTTGACCTGTAGTGGAAGGCCCCTAATTGTTTTTTGGGATCCTAATTAAACGAGAATTATAAATGTTTTTTTTTTGGGTCAAAATATATATTCTCTCTTTCCATCTCATTTTAGATTGCATTTTGACATTTTGGCACATTGATCAAAAAAAAAAAAGGTCTCCAAATGAATTGATACTCATTTGTACAGAAATAATATTTATCATTTATAGAGTAATCAATTGAAAAAAGTGCGAGTCCAACGTAGGAGTGATCGTCAAAGTTTTGATCAAACAATATAAAACTATAAAATATAATTGCTTAGCAGAGGAAGAAATTTTTTAAAATGTATCTTAAATAGTATGTTGTCGGTCTTAATTATCAATTCAGTCAAAACATGTGATTTCAAAAATGCGAAGCTTAATAAATTAGCAGTAATTTATCGGTATAAGTCAGTATATTATGCTAAAATAATAATACTCAAGAAAGGAAAGAAAAAGGGGATTGGATCTCTCCAATTTTCTAAAATATGACGTATTTTCCCAAATTTTCATTATAAAAATCAAATCCCACTCGATTTTGTTTTAAAATTAGAGCAAAGGATATGGGTATTCCCAAACAAGACTAAATTATTCATTTTGAATGAGAGACTAACATCTTGTTTGTTTGCAGCTGACTCGGATCTGAGACAATCTCTGATTCGGGCCGAGTCAGCAGTCAAACCGTTTGTTTTGCATTTTGAGTCAGATCTGACTCGATCTATGACTCAGACATAACTTCTGATTCAGACCCGTTTGAGTCAGACAACAAAATACTCCTGACTCACTGGATCAAACCACTGACTCACGTTTTTTGAGTCAGATGAGTCAGATCTTACTCAAAACAAACATATTGAGTCAGATCCAGATGAGTCAGGTGATTTCACTCAGATCCAGACGACTCAGATGAGTCAGGAGTAAACAAACATAGTGTAAGGCTTTGAAAGAGTGATCGCACTCTATGAACTAAAGCTGCACACACTAACCCATTAAAAAAAAAAGAAGTTCAGTAAAGAAACATATAACCCATTATTAAAAATTTAAATTTCTTTTTTTAAAATTAAAAAACAAATAAAGAAATACAGTATTCAAGTACAGTGGGCCTGCCTTCTAAATCAATACTTTAAAAAAATAAGACAGAAAGAATCATTACATGGTAATTCATGCCATCCTTTATCAAAAAAATAAAATAGAAATGACCAGTTAACCCTTATTATTAATAATCAAGATTAGTGATGATAATCAAGATTAGTATTGATAATTAATTTTCACTTATAATAACTCTAAGATCAGATTTTTAGAGTTAGAAAAAAAAAAGTTGTGAGGAGAAGAAAAAAGACATTTTTGTAAACCTCAACCAAAATGAGTGATTCCAGTGACAAATTTGAGATGGGTGAATCTCTAAATTAGTTCCCATTAGCTTTTTGTCGCTCAAACTTATCTAAAGTACGTAAAAAAATCGAAACTTTTAAAATTTCAGAAGAACTTACGGTTGGAATTCAGCTCGTTACCAACCGTAACTCTCAGTTACGGTTGCAAAAGTATCGAATACCAACCGTAACTGGTTCAATTTGGGGAAAACCCAATCGTAATACCAGTTACGGTTGATAGAATGACAACATATAGCAACCATAACAAATTACGGTTGGTAACTAATGAATCGAGATCAACCATAATTAACCTACGGTTGGTAAGGTTATTTGAGTTACAAGTCGTAACTCAAATACGGTTGGTAACAGTGATGCAATTACAAACCGTACGTAAAAAGAAAATGAAACATCCAGGACGACTTACGGTTCGTAACTTAAGTAACGAGACCAACCGTAAGTAATTTACGGTTGGAAAAAAAATTCGTAACTGAATATTTTATCTCAAAATCAAGAACTTACGGTTGGTATTTGAGTTAAATGAACCGTAACATCAACCAAATCTATAGTTACGGTTCCAATTGGAGTTATTACCAACCGTAACTCACATGCAACACAGAAATTTCAATTTTAATTTTGATCCAAAACCTTAATTTTTGATACAAAACTAACTTAAATCAAACACAATAAACAAAACTCTAACTGGGTCTTTTGGAAATATAGTTTTCAATCAACGATTATCAATTTTTCAAATCGCTGATTAATCGAGGACGATGAAAATTTCAATTTTAATGGAGGAGGAGAAGAGAAGATGAAAAAAAATAAAAAAAACTGTTTTGATTTTTCTGATTCCATTAGGTTAAAAATAGGAGTAGGGTAATCTGCTCAATTTACACCCCTATAGGACATCCCCTAACCAATAAGAGGGACATTGCTATCACCCTTGCCGCCCCTCCAATGGAACATGCCGCCCCTTTAACAGGATCGATAAACTTAGAAGATTGAGGATTTCGTATTATTATAATTTTTGTTGATCCAAATGTATTGCAAATAAAATAAAATGAAAGTTTGTTGGGATCTTATGGAAGACAAAAAAAACTAGATAAACAACCAACATTATATAGAGGGAATATAAAACAGTGACACGGATACAAAGGGAATATAAAGCAGTGATACACATGGCCTTGGGAAAATTAGTCTCACCTCATCAAGTTGCATTTGTCAAAATGAGAAGTATTCATGAGCAAGTACTTCTAGGTTCAGAACTGGTGAATGAGATGAAGGTGAAGATAAAAGGTGGCAATCTGAGGCTGAAGTTTGACATATCCCAAACATATGAATTTATTAGTTAGAAGTTCTTGTTTAAGGTGTTGCAAGGATATGGTTTTTCTACAACTTGATGCGATTGGTTGAGAGCCTTATTTGGGTCTGCCAAAATATTTATGATGGTTAATAATGGACCAAATGGTTTTTTCTCCGTGGGAATTAAGAGGTTGAGACAAGAGGATTCCTTGTCTCTCATTTTGTTTGTGATAATGGAAGAAGTGTTGAGTAGAGGTTTAACTCATTTAGTAGAGAGCGGAAAGATTAAACCAATGGGTACAAGGAAAGGTGTCTGAAAAAGCGGGGGTATAACAACCACACCCAATAATTCGTTCGGCAATCTGTATGGACTAAACTCCAATGCAATTTCGAGAGCACCAACTTAATTAAGAGGAAAATGTCAAACATAAACTAATGTCTATTGAATTGCAAACAGAAAAGCAAAAAGAAATGATCGATCTATTCGTGCGTATGCTTATACAGTAAAGGAGGAGGGGAGACTTGTGTTTCTGCCTTATACACAAATGAAACGTGCCTTAATTTAGATATGGGTAGCCGAACCTAAACGTGTACACTTGGTTGGCTCAACAATAGTTTATCGAAGTTAGCCGTATGAACACTTTCATATCCACCTTGTTCATCTTTACCACAAATGACTCAAATGAAACTAGTTATAGAGTTTTTCAATTGTTTATATTCTCATAGAAGTATACAAGACACCATTGAAGCAAAATCGATTCTGATTCACTCGAATCAATTCATGAACATTATAGCCACGGTTTGAAAAAGATTGCATTCCTTAATATATAAATGTATTTGTTCATGAATAAACCTATTTTAGAACTTAACCCACTCAAGTAAGCAAACGGGTACGCATACCTAATTAGCCATACTTGGTCTGGGTTCGCTAGTATGCGAACGGGTACGCATACTGTCGTACATGACCAACCTCAGTTGAATTCCCGAACTTGAAATTTTAAGCCGGTATGCATACGGGTATGCATACTAAGTTCCTGGACTTCAACTATCAAACCAGTGCATGTACGGGTATGCATACCATGGCTCTCGGATTTTGAATAACTTGCAACAGTTAGCATACAAGTACGTATACTGTGTTATATCCAATCAATGGTTAATCGTTCTAAACTCCACATTATTCATTGAAACATTCTTGGAAGATGGGAATAGATGTCTCACACAAACTATTAGCTTCAAAGCAATTTTCAAGTGATCAATAGTTCAATACGAAACATTCCGAGTCTACATCAAATGACTGTCTCACACAAATCATGTAAGATGTTACCAGAAAATTTTCACATGATCATCTTTTGACTTTCGTCAAGAATAAAGATGAACTTGGTTAAAGCGAAAGCTTACCAACACATATTTCGAGAAATATGTAAGCGAGTCAAAATCAGCTCGAAATATCAAATGTGTATAAAATAAAGTCAATATAGTTATACGAATTTTATCTCAATAGGATATAGAATAGAAATAGACTTCTGAGTGATAGATGAGTTCAAGTCTCCACATACCTTTTGTTGATGAAGTTCCACAAGATCCCATTAGTAGTTCTTCGTCTTCAATCGATGAACGCCGTGAAGTCTAAAGCTCAACTACACATTTTATCCTAATCCGAAACATAGATATAAGTAGACTAGAAATCAAGACTTATAGTTTTGGAAACTAAACTTGACAAACAAGCTTGATATAGCGACACTTGCGAGTTCGACCGAGCAGTGCTCTAACAATCTCCCCCTTTGTCAATTTTAGTGACAAAACTATCAATACATATGTATTACAAAATAAATAAACTTTGTAGTTTCTCATCCAAATTCTTGATTTCCTTGGTTCTTCAACATTACTCGAAATCTTCGTCACTTCCAAGTACTCCAGTGATTATGAACGTGTTCAACTCAGCATCATAGTTGTTGAAGATCCACAGACATAACGATAAGAAAACAATTGTTTTCAATTATTGTTATACAGTGTCATAATATTATTGCACAACATCAAAGTTCAATTGTATCACAACTTTGACAATAATACTATGGTGATATGTATCATTCCCCCTTAGTCAATACTTCATCTCACAATGAACATCCCCCCCCCCCCCCCCGGTTACATAATGATCCGTAAACCATATGTATTTGTAGTGTGAACTACACAATAATTCTGCCCATTTTTGTCAATATAAATTGGCAATGGTACGAAAACTAGTGGGATCATAATAAAATTCTCATAGAGATGCTTCATGACTAAAAGAGAACATATCAACTTTGTTTCGATGATTTCACATAGTTCAAACTTAGTTTATTCATCAAGGATTTTATAAAGATACAAGATAACTCCTACAATATTCCACAACCACACTCCCCACAAAGATTTGGCAATTAAGCACACAAGTTCAATTAAGAACTCTTCCCCATAAAATGTTATTCCCGAAAGAACAACAAGAGCGACCTTACTTTTGCACGAAAAGAAGGATTTCTTTGGACATTAACAAATTACACGAAACATGAATTTGTATCCAGACAACTCAATTAAATTAACCAAAAGAGAACCCATGATTAATTTAATCGGAAATGCTCAACATAAGAAAACTTACAGAGCCATACAATACTTTCACATAGAAGTAGATCAGGGAAAGATCAATACAACGGAATATTCAAAGATTCATTCTATTTTTCATCAATATTTGCATAATGATATCATATACTTAATCTTTGCAATTCAAAAGTTCATTCTATTTTCCATCATTATTTTCATAATGACACAATAGACTTAACTTTTGACAAATATGGGACAATCATAGTTCACGGACCCAAACACACATATCCCGTAACAATTTTTGCAAAATATAAAACCAATAAAGATTAATACTGCAAAATCATCTTCCAAATAAACTTTAAAATTTAAATAAATTGCAAGATGAAAATTGTTGGCAATAGTAATGTGTAATCACAATGTAGGTTATTCCAAATCCTAGTTATCCTACTTAAAATACAAGAATGAATTCTCATAAGAAGTTTCCTAGACAAAATCAAGTTTCTTTGATAACTTCATACCTTTGAAAAGCTCCATCATAAAAGGTATCACTGATATCCTTGATTCTTTTGACCGTAGAAACTCCATGTTCATGGGTTAGAACATTAACTTTTCGATCAACAATGCGGGCAAGCTGTCTAGTTTTGACACAATCCACGATGAGTTTCTTCTGATTCCTGATCAAGATCTTTTAATTTTCAAGGATTTTGGTCTGACCATCAATAAGTTGATTCATTTGCAGTTGAGGATTTGCAAATTCGACCCTAGAGTCATTCTGAAAAAATTAAATCCTTGACAGATTCTCCAATCTACGAGTTGTACTCTTTCCTTTCAATCATCTTTTTCAAGACAAGATCTTGAACTGAATCGCATCCTTTAATGTCTTATTCCATATCAAGATTCACCACTACCTGAGGTCTTGAGGAGTTCTCCAATTTTTTTTATTAGGGAAGGAAAAATAATATATATATATATATTATGAACAAGAGAAGGACGCCCTTGTTAAGGAAACCCTAAAACACCCACGAAAGACACGGACGTTCGTGGACCTATTATGAAAGGTTAATGGATCAGAAAAGATCCAAAAATGAGGAAATACTCTCTTTTTTCAGATATCTCTTACCTTCATAGCTCAATAATTAAAAGATTTAATCAGAGCATAAGGAGAAGATACAATAGTTACAAGGAGTCAAGAAATGACTCAACCTTCACAAAAGAAGAAAACAACTAAATCAAACATAAGACAAATGGTAATCCACAACAAACTTGAGCATCTCGCAAATGTCATACTTGCAACTCTCAAGTTAGATACAAGGATGAAATTATCTAGAGCTAGGTAGCAAAGTGAGAAGTTATCCAGCCATGACCATTAAGAGATGAATTGTAAATACCATCTAGATGTTTGACCCTTGTATTCCTTACCTTTCTTTGGTTATTTCTTATTCCAGAGAAATAAGACATAAACCTCTCTGAGTATCCATCAGACAGATTTTTTTGAGGATTAAATCTGGAACCTTTAGAGATTGGTTCCAGGGGATCAGAATTGAGAAAATTACATCTTCTAGACTTAGGTCTACCAGACTTCTTCTCATTTGCACTTGGAATGTGTACATTAGTAGTGTGATTATTAGCACCATTAAGAGGAACACGATTCATGTAAGGATTTCTCGAAAAGTGACTTTGGAAACCTTGTGCATGAGAGTTATGGTTTTTCTGCAGGAATGAAATCCATTGTGGATATTGTCAGGCAATTCACCCTGTCAACAACAAAAAGAAGTAGATTTTGAAGATCAGAAATATGTTTCTTTCTAGCAAAACATTGTAAATCATAATGATTTCTTTTCCCGCAGAAAGACACATGATCGTGGATGAGGGACATCGAAAGGAACCTGTTCTAAACTCATAGCCCTATTAGAAGACTACAAGTTATGTATACATTTCTTAGCATATGCTTCCTTTGGAGTAATTTTCTTCATGTACTGTAATCCCTCATGAGAATTAGAGAATGACATAGAAAAAGATTTGCTTATTAAGAGAGAGTTTTCCTTTTTCAAGGAATCATACTAATCCTGGGCTAGGAGAGGAGATGCGACCAGTTTCTCTATTTCAGCATGAATGTTGTTCTGATCTGATGAATCAGTCTCGATCAAACGTTTTTCTCTAATTGAATCTTCTTTAATAATATCTCCAAGAACACTAATTTTTCACGTTGTAGGGTAGTTTCTTGAACAAGGTTTTCGATATTGTTAGAGAAAGACTCAACAATACTGTAGAGTTCCCGTTCTTGACCAGGAGACTTCTGAGTTAACCAATGAGCTGAGAAGGCATTTGGCATAATCAAAAACTTTGGAAGACATTTTTATGTGCGTGAGAATGAGACAATCTATCCACAGAAACCAGACTGCTACAAACACAGACTTATGAGGTCTTAAACGTGTTTGCCTCCTATGACACCAATTGAAAAACCAGGGGTCTAACAACCACACTAAATATTTCGTTTAGGAAATCTGTATGGACTAACTCCAATATATTTCCAAGAGAATCAACTAGACAGTCATATTCAATCAAGGAAAATACATCGAAGAGTTATATCTTAATTTCTCAAATCAATCTGCAATCGAACAGATAAACATCTGTGAGCCGGATTAATATGATAAATAACTTAGATGGTAACAAAGACCAATATCCAAGCGCCAATCAATTTCAATCAACAACCAAAGTTTGTATTTACCAATTGATTGAACTACGCACAACATGTGATATTTCAACTATATAAAAATATAATGCGGAAAAGAAATAACACAGACACCAGAAATTTTGTTAACGAGGAAACCCTAAATGCATAAAAACCCCGGGGCTTAGTCCATATTTGAACACCACGATGTATTAAGCCGCTACAGACTCTATCCTACTACCAATTAACTTCGGACTGGCTTGTAGTTGAGCCCTAACCAGTCTCACACTGATTAAGGTACTGTCGCGTTCCTTACGCCTCTAGAACCACGCCGAATTATGCACATTTGATTCCCTTAGCTGATCTCACCCAAAACTAAGAGTTGCTACGACCCAAAGTCGAAGACTTGATAAACAAATCTGTCTCACACAGAAAAGTATATTGAATAGACAAATCTGTCTCCCACATAAATACCTACGAGTTTTTGTTTCGTCTTTTGATAAATCAAGGTGAACATGAACCAATTGATACATCTGTGTTGCAACGCTACGGTAGTGGACTATATATGAACGAGCGTACATTTTACGTTTGTTTGCTGATGGACGTAGTTATTATGCACGTCTGGATGAAGCGTATATAAACATTACGCCCGACAACGGGCGTAGACTTAACAAACACCGGGTCTGGGGAGAAAGTATAATATACGCCCCATAAATAGACGTAGATATAATGTACGCCTGATGGGGCGTGAGAAACAGTTAGTAATTGGGAAAATTAAGGGCGGGCCCAAAAAAAATAATATTCTTATTGTCAGGCCCATAATTAATTTTAGATACCGTGACACCCAAAATTATCCGAAATTATTAAGAATCAATACATAACTCGTTATGCATACTATTTTTTCAGGCATAACTCGTTATGCAGCCTAATTTTTCAGGGGTATAATTGGCAACGCAACTTGGATATAACATATCTAAAAATCCGCGCCTTGGAATTTTACAAATTTTATATCGTTGGAAATCTTTTTAAGAGAGCTACACAACGAGTACAAACAACAATATCAAATTTTTGTTTTTCACGAAAAAATTGGAGGTGATCATCATTTTAGGAAAAATTTTAGAAAACTTGATACATAACCATTATGCAGCCACCAAAAAAGATGCATAACACATTCTGCAGACGCATAACGAATTACGCAACCATTTTCTCCACTGCATAACAAATTATGCATATGCATAACAAAGTTATGCATCTATAACAAGTTATGTAGCCATTGTATTAGTGCGTACATACAAAATAGATGTATAATGCATCTATTTTCTCGATGCATAAAAGATTGTGCAAAAATTTTCTCGATGCATTATGCAGCCGTATTTTCACGAATGCATAACATGTTATGCAGATATTATTGTAGATGCATGACAAGTTATGCAGTCTTTGTTTTTGTTGGTTTTAATAGTGACAAAACAGTTGATGCATAACGTGTTATGCAACCGTTTTATGGACTCCATAACAAATTATGCAACAAAATTTGTAGATGCATAATAGGTTATGCATCCATTTTTATAAATGCATAACATAACCATTCGACTATTTTTATAAATGCATAACATAACCATTCGCCTGAAACCTTATCTTCGCATTTTTCCTTGACTTGAGTTCTTCCCGCTGACACCGGATATGTATTTTAAGCTAGTAAGAGTATCTTGAGCATGTCTCTTTGTGTTTGTGTTTCCATGCTTGAAAGCTTCCACCAGTGCTCTAACCAATGACTGATTGATGGAATATCATTGAGCATGGCTTTCTACTTTTAATTTTCTCTCCAACATCCATATTGTTTTCTCTTGTAGCTCCCTCGTCCGAACTTCTGTCTTGCACCGGGCCTGTGCTTGCTTCCATCTCAACTCTACTACTGCAACACAACCCTGCTCAGTGCATCAGCTGCCACTGCCATACACCACCAGAGCTGCAACTATCTTTCTTCAGGGTCAGAATGCACATCTGAGTTCAGAAATTTTCCACTTACTGAGACAGGACAAGAGATTCTACTGTAAATCCACTCCAGCATCAGTCACTGAAAGTTGAGTTTACGGGAAAAAAATATAAAAAACGGACGACCAATGAGCAAACTATGCAAGAAATTAAACTAAAAAGAAGAAGTAAAGAACCCGTGTATGATATCCATAACTGCCATGGATAATAGAACTCAATAGCTACATTCTAAGCCATAGGCCAAGTACTATTTCCCCTAAAAAGATAGGGTGCAATTTAGTTGTCCTAAGGGTAAAATCCAGTCCAAGGATACAATAGATGTCACGTATGCGGTAATCATTCACGAGCAACTCGGACTACCTGCTTCCCTATGTTTCGGCCAGTAAAAAGACCTATAAATGCAGCAAGAGCACTCTCAAGACCTTCCACTGTATCTTCTACGTAAACCAATTTCCCTTCCTTGAAATGTTGTTTCATCATTTCCATGAACTTTTGGTAAAGGTGATAGTGGTCTGAAACAATAAATCCTTCCATCTGAACACGTTTTGTGATAAGAAGAAATAAGTTGTGAACCCGTCAGGCTGCTCAAGATTATACTGTGAAATCATTCCACAAACAAAAATTCTTCCATGGAGAGCCATATTAGGGAGGACAGCTTCGAGCATCTTTCCACCCGCATTCTCAAAGTAAACATCAATACCCTTAGCAAAGTACCTGAAGCAAGAACTATGTGAATCCGAAAGAGCACACAATATTCAAACAAATTAGGAGTTGGAGTTGCACTTCGCTTTGGTCAGACAAAAACTATGTGAATCCGAACATGGTAAACAAAGATACGAACAAAGGAAAACAAGAAAATGGTTTTAACTAGTATAGTAATGGCCGGTGGTACTAATAAAAATTCCCACAGAATAAATGTAGAAGCGCACCTTTTCAAAGTTGCGGTCACGTCGGGCTCTTCTTTATAGTTGAAAGCATCATCAAATCCAAACTTTTTCTTTAACAAATCAACATGAAGTTTCATCAAACAAGAAAAAGTTAATAATGAATTAAGCACTAAGTTGAAAGAGCAATCATTTACGAAACCCTAAATTAGCTTACCATTTTCTTCTTCTTCCAGAGCTCAATCGACTTCAGCACCATCACCTTCTCCCTCGATTCATCAAGCTACTAAACTTCCTAGAGACTATTCACACAAAATCAAGCTCAATTCCTTTGAATTGAGGTCGCCAGAGAGACTAGAAGAACAGTAGAAAACGAGAGAGAAAGAAGAGAAGTGAAAAATAGACCGGAACATCATTTTATAAATTCTGGATTTGTGAGAAATTTTCTCATCAAAATAGGGTGCGCGCCTGAACTATTTTGTCGGTGGGTTTCACAGTGACCAAAGTCTTAATAGTGGGTGTGTCCGTAGTTTTCACTTAGAAATTTGGTTTTGACACCTCGTAAGCGCTTGGACTCCCCAAACCCGACCTATTCTGCCTTAACATCGCCACATTAATTTCAATTGTCGTTTCCACTGTCAATGCAAAATGGGATGAAATGTACGATATGCGTTATCACGAAGGACAAATACTAATGGTAAAGTAGAGAGCGTGGCGAAACATGAGTGACACGGAAAATGACTCAAAAGGGTGTAGAGACGATGTCTTAGTGGAGCGAACATTAAATCCACGTCTCATGACATGCGTACATATAATTAACGCCGTACCGGGCGTACATTTTATCAACGCTCCAACTGAGCGTAATTTATATCTTCGCCTCACTATGTAACGAGGATTTTACATACGCTTCACGGGAAACATACTTTATAATTTCGCCTGAATTGAAACGAACGTAATATGTTCGCTCGACTATATTTGGTTTTGTTCTGGATTTCAGATCAAATATAGTCTTAGATTTGGTTTTGGTCAAACTTTTACTCTTTAGTCCCTCCCACTGTGTCTTGTTTCTGGACCATATTTTTAGGTTTACTCGTCCACTGTGGTTGCTCTTGACCCTTACCTTACATACAAGTGATTCACACTAGTCTGTTTTCCTTTCCGTTTCTAAATCAAACAGTAGAGGATGAAATTAGTAGCTAGATCAGAGTTATTAGTTGATCCAAATAGCGAAACAAGATCAACAAACATACTCTCTCTCTTTTCTTTTTGTCTAGAGAACATATGGAAGCTTTTGGAAGAAAAATTGCTGATAAATTTTAATTTGGTCATGTTAGCTCTTGTAATCTTCTCTTCCTCGAGGTAACTTAACCTTTTGAAAATCCATCTTTAGTAAACTGAAATTTTAGTCAATGTGGTATCCTTTTCTCTTCATTTTGTCAGCTTAACCAGCATCTACATAATTCTAATGTTTCTGATGGAAGGGTATCCTTTTCTTCTCAACAAGAAGATGGGAAAAATGAGAAGTTTCCTTTTCAGGGACATAGAGCTTCTGAGATTAACAAAGGATTGGTTTTGCTAATAGTAAGTGCATTGTCCCTTTCCTATTTGATTTTCTTTCATTGGTTGTTTCCTCATGTCAATAGAAATTGGTTTTGTTTTCTATGCATTGGCTGTGAGCCTGTGACTGGATTTAATAGGGACATTTACAAGCTGGTTTTGCTTTGTTTATCAGGCCGGAAAGTAATTTGAGTTTCATAATATACTATGTCAAATTCCTGTGTTTTCATAGACGGATAAAAGTTAATGCTAAGGCCTTTTCATGTACAGTGCTGGGTATTTGAACACTTCCCGCTTTCTGGCCTGATAAAGAGAGACCTTGTTGCATCCCGCTACACTGTCGCTGGTCGGAAGGGGGCAGGACTGACAGCATGCACCATAACTATGAAAGGATCAGGGATGTTTTAAATAGTTACGACGGCAAAGATGTAAGTTATAACACCAAGTAGATGTTAAAAGTATTTTATGTGAAACTTTATTTGTGAAACGTAATTTTGAACATGATGTCGTTGGCAGTTTGTGTGGATGACATATGAGAACTGCAAATTAGATGATACAACACACACGATTCAACTTGTTGCTGCGATTTCTGGAAAGGCCCAGAGTTGGCTAATTCATTACAACGAGTGCGAGTTGCAGCGACCAGAGAGATGCATGCGTTAGTTTGGGCTGAAGCAGACTAAACCAGAAGTGCCTATTGTTTATACAAGGATCGGAGGTGCTGCACCACGTATCAGGCCAGTCGATGGTCATCATGAACTACCACACATCGCCTATGAACACGTGGTGAGTTGTCTACATTTCCCATGCAAACCCCGGCTCTTTAGCTCTGTAACTTAAGAGGAAACCTAAGTTGCTCTTCCAATTATAAGTGACTAAAAATACTCCAAATTTGATGAAGTTTTTTTCATTCTTATCTCTTGCAAGATGGATTCACTCCTGTAGAATATATGATATATTTCTTCGTATGATTAAGTAAATATTTGTTTTGTTTCACTTTTTGTATGGTAGGTACTAGAGGGTGGAAATTTCTTAATGAGCTTACTTTTCTTTTATCAATTGTTCCAGGTTTGTCTTTTGGTCTTGGTAAAAGTTATTCTAGGCATGCCCTTTAATCCCTTTTTCAGTATTACACCCTTTAATCCTAAAAGATGTAATACTGAAAAGGGACCTGAGACTTTGTAGACTATACACCTCCTTCTATTATTTTGCTCAAGTGGATAAAATTGTCAAACTCTCATCTTCCTTAACTAGGATCTGGCGGAATATGTGACTTTACAATTGGAATAAAGAGGAAGCAAGTTCACATGGAAAAAATATAATGCCATTTTACCATTCATTGCAGGATGAAATATAATCTTAAAGGATTTTTGTTGCTTTTCAGGCCAAGCCGACCCAAGGCGTCAATTGCTACCATAGGAGGGGTTATTGATAATTATAATTGGCATGTGCGGACTCAGAAAAGTTAAAAAGTTAAACGGCAATTTGATTATATTAGCTCTTGTAACCTTCTCTTCTTTGAGGTAATATAACTTCTTTTGAAATCTATTTTTTGGTAAAATGAAATTTCAGTCAATGTGGTCTGATCAGAAGTTCTTTACTCATCAGCTTAACCAGCATCCACACAATTCTAAGGTTTCTGATAAAAGGGTATCCTTTTCCTTTCAACAAGAAATTGGAAATAATGAGAAGAGTTTTTTGTTCCAGAGACATTTTGATGCAAATAGAGCTGAGATTAACAAAGGATCAGTTTTGTTCATAGTAAGTGCATTATTATCCCTTTGCTGTTTGATCTTTTCTCTCTTGTTTTTTTCTTTTTGTCATGTCAATAGAAATTGGTTCATGCCATCTATCTCAACTTGCATTTGGCACAGGATGATAAGTCCCCATCTGATCATAAGACCTAACATACCATTAAAATCCCAGCTCTTTTTTCTGTCACATAGAGGATTTTATAATCATGTTGGTGCGAAACAACCTTAGTTTCTCTTCCATTTACAGGTGACTGAACTGAAGTACTCAAATTTGAATGTTTATTAATTTTTTAATAAATTATTTGATTTCCATAAAAGCCAAATACATCAAGGAACACAAACACATAAACAAACAATAATCAATAGCACCTAAAATTGAAATATTAACTTAACCAAATGACACCAAGTAGTCTTCCTTATCCACATGATACCAGTCTAAGATATCATTAGTAAGAGAACATCTTCTGAAAGGGAATCTCGTTATCTGGTTCAGGCCAACCACCCCCATAATAACCACCATCTTGACGAAGGCTCCAATTACAATGATTTCTACAATGTTTCATCCAATCTTTTTTTGCTTGGTAAGCGCTAAATTTTACATTGTGGTATCCACCATCATCACTAGACCAACTTGAATCACATACAAATTTAGTAGTTCTCTTCCAATTAACTTTAAACTTCCATATGAAATTTTGTTTGTAGTATAGTGTATGCTCACCCAAATCATCATCGCTTGACCAACAATGGATTTTTAAAATTATTTTTGGATCTATATCATTTTGCACAGTAACAACTTTTTCGTTTGACCAAATACCTCCCACCTCATAATCTAAATCATATTGCATAGTAACATCAACTGAATGTGCACAAAACGAAGTAAGAATGAAGATGGCGAAAAATCCTAAAACTGCAAATGATTTTGGCATTGTTGGAATCTTTGAAAACTCGGAGACTCAAAGTATGAGAGTTTACTCTAACTGAGCTTTTCTACACTCTTAATTTAATAATAGAAATTAGGTTAAGAAGAGGCATGCATGTAGTATATATGGCAACATATGCCTTTATTGGAATCTGATTTTGTCCAATTAATTTTATGGGATTTCTTACTATGTTGGCTTTATTTTTGTAAATTACTTTTGGAAATACTATCAGAATGGATCCCTATCAGATTTAGAAGGATGATTTGCAATAAATTTCCTCATTTCATGAGAATGGATCCATTAATTAAATTCTGACTTAATATCTCCAACTGGTTTTTCTCAGTGTTCTGGAAACCGGCACGGCCCGGGAAGTCAGCCCAGTAAACCCATGACCCAATCACTTTTCTGAGGCTGTTAGTGACCCATCAAACTTGCATAAAACCGGCTTCTTTAATGAAAACCGGTTGACCCGGACGGGTTGACCCGTGATCCGTCGATCCAAGACGAGTTGACCCCCAGTCATTGTCATGTCAACAACTAGGCTCCTTAGTTTTTTTCCAAAAACCTATACCTGAGGATGATGGGATTTCCTCATTTCATGAGAATGGATCCATTAATTAAATTCTGACTTAATATCTCCAACTGGTTTTTCTCAGTGTTCTGGAAACCGGCACGGCCCGGGAAGTCAGCCCAGTAAACCCGTGACCCAATCACTTTTCTGAGGCTGTTAGTGACCCAGCAAACTTGCATAAAACCGGCTTCTTTAATGAAAACCGGTTGACCCGGACGGGTTGACCCGTGATCCGTCGATCCAAGACGAGTTGACCCCCAGTCATTGTCATGTCAACAACTAGGCTCCTTAGTTTTTTTCCAAAAACCTATACCTGAGGATGATGGGATTTGATGCCAGGACCTGTTGCTCGTTTCAGGAACGTCCCTAACCACTGAGCCAGCAGCACTTTGGTGATAATAAGTGAATAATCTTCATATAATTCACGAGAACATTTTCCTATAACTGAGTATGGATACGACATTTGTATACTCCGGTGCATGGATTGGCAACATATCCTTACTAGATAATCTTATAGTTACGATTTTTTATGTGTCAAATTCTCATTTAACTTACTGGTTATTAACTTAAGTAGGAATTACCACTAGGTACTAATATAATAGTCTTAGTTAGTGGGAGGTCCATCCATTAAAGCCCAGTAATCAGAGGTCCAAAGATTTAAATAAAACAAGAAATTGGACCAAAAAGTTTAACTCCAGGCCCATATACGTGTGAGAAAGTCATGTACTTTTTTTGATATCTCCAAAATACCCCCTAGTGTAATAGAATATAAACTTTAGATGAACCATTTTTTTTCCAGATCCGTTTTTTTTCTCTTTCCTCTCGTTGCTAGTAGAGAAAATCTTCTTTTTTTTTTCGTTCTCTCCCGTTTTGTCTATCAGAGAAGAGATAATCCCATGAAGATTTTTGCAAGATATAGATCGATCCGCGAATCCAAGCTCGATTATTTATATGAAGTTTTTGGTAAGTTGATTTTCTTACTGTCGATGTTAGTCTAGGTTTTTTTTTAATCAATTTTCTTCTAGTAATGTTTATCTTAGGGTTTCTAGTATCTAATAGTTTTATGGATGTTTGATTATGTTTTGATCTCTATGCTTGATTGTTTATTTTTTTTATAAAATAGTTCAGATCTAGACGGGTGATCACCTTTTTTGTTCATTTCGTCAGTAGATTTGATTATATCAGTTTCATTTTATTGGTTCTAGATTTTTTTCAGTTCATTTTTGTGTATGAACCAACAGTACTGACAAAAACCTAGCTTTATAAACCGGTTTTGATGATTTACAGTTTTTTATTAATTTATTAGGTTTTAGATCGGCTTTGATTTTGTTTTACTCATGGATTCATCACTTAATTTGTATGATTCAGCAGTACATATATCTTGGAGAGAAATTAAGACTTAAGATTTTTGGGTTACGGAAATAGGAATTGAACTCGGTTTTTTGTGTGTTTACGATCTTTATTCTTGATTCGTTAATTTTTTTACTTCAATTTTTATAAAAAATACTTCAGATCTGGATACATAATCATGTTTTAGGTTCATTTCATTAGTATATCTGATTTTTTAGTTTCATTTTGTTGGTCTTTGGTTTGTTTTTAATTTGCTTTTGTGTATTAATCATCAGTACGTATATGATGTATTGGTGGTTTTTGATGAAAATAGTCCAGATCTAGTTATAAAATCATGTTTTACGTTCGTTTCATTTGGAGATCTGATATTTTAGTTTCATTTTGTTGACTTTTGGTTTTGTTTCTGTTTGGTTTTGTGTATTAACCATCAGTACGTATATGACGTACTGATTTTCTGTGTTTACTATGCATCTATATGTTTTGCTTGTGTATTAACCATCAGTACGTATATGACGTACTGTTTGTATGAATCTTAATCGTAATTATTCGATTTTTTGATTAGATTATGATGTTTTTAGCCTATTTGAACTCTCAATTTGATTTTCTTGTTATTTTCGTTCTTTATTTTCTAAGAAAATCATGCTTGTTTATTGTTTCAGAGGTATTATCTAGCAGTACATATGTCGCATACTAATACAAATTACATTTGATTCTGTTTTATTCTTAGTTTTATCACTTGTTGTTGTTTGATCCATAAGTACATATCTTCCATACTGAAATAATACTCTTTCGATTCTGTTTTTTTATAGATTCATTCCATGCAGTTGTTTTTTAGTTCATGAATCAGCAGAACATATGTGGCATACTGATACAAACTGCTTTTTGATTATGTTTTATTCTTAGTTTTATCACTTGTGTTGTTTCATCCATAAGTACATATATGCGATACTGAAATAAGACTCTCGATTTAGTTATTTTTCTTCATGGAGTTGTTTTAGACAGTGAATTAACAATACATATATTGAATACTGAAAAAGTTGCTCTTTGAATCTGTTTTATACATAGATTTTAGTCAGTTAATTCTTATGATTTTGTCAACACATATATGGAATACCGAAATAAAATTGAACCATCGTTAGGTAGTATTAATCTTGATGTTGTCATATTACTTGTACTATTCATTTTTGTTATGTTATTCATATATTGATTGTTGTTGTGTTTTAATTGTTACATTTTGGTCACATTTACAGGTTCAATATGTCTGATGTTAAGAGTGTTGGCGCTTTTTGGAGGAAGTGGTCCAATGGGAGTGGAGCACTAGAGAGATCCTGTTTTTTTTTAACCTGTAAGCAGTGTAGCAGATATGTACTCAAATTATGTAAGCAGTGTAGCGGATATGTACTCGAATTTCATAAACTGTGTAGCAGATATGTACTCGATATAATGAGCATGTAGACACACACGTTTGGTAGTCAGGGTATTGTGGTCATTTTCATGTTTTAATCAATTGTGGACCTTCAGATAAAAGAAAATTCTAGTTGGACCCTATTATAAATAACCTTATGGGCTTAGGACCAAACAAGAAATTTTCCTTAACTTATTATAATCGATTTTTATATTTTGGATTGTTATCTAGATTAGATATATGGTTGGACAATTTTTGTGTTTTAGATATTATTTTGAAGTAAACTTTAAGACTTTAAGCTCAAAATATATTAACTACTACACTTACAATTTCATAGGGTCCTACATATATGTGACCCAGTGAACCCGGGTTGAACCACTGGTTGACCCAGTTGACTCTGACCCGGTAATTTTTTCGGGTCGACGTCCGGGCCGGTTTTCAGAACATTTATTTTTCTTTTACTATGATAAGATAACTTAAAAGCAAACATTTCAAGAAATAAAAAGTAGTATTTTCTTTTTGAAATTAAGTATTTGTCCCACGCCTCTATCTCTCTTACTCTAGTGATCTTGGGCTTGAAATCCTTGAAAAATTCTTTAATTTATTAAAATGACCCTTATAAAAAGGAGGGTCATATTCATATAGTAGATGAATATTTTTGATAATGTCATCAAATAAAAGATCTTAATGCAGGTTTAACATATCTCAAGAATTCCAACAATGGGGTTCAACTCTATCTTGTTGGAACTGTGTATGTTTCTAAGAAGAGTGATGAAACTGTCGAGAAGTTAAAGTTGGTTAAGGTTTTGATTCGGTTTTATGTTCTTGATAGCAAAATGGGGAACCCCCTTTTCTATTTTTCATTAAATGAGAAAGTAAGTACTGTTGTACACATATAATATGCATGTGTTGAGCAGCACTCATCTAAGTAGTCTCTGATGAAGGAAGAGGTTCCTAAACTATGGTTGAGAAGCTTGTTCTATTTATTGTGTTATATGTGCTTTCTTTCCCTCACTATTTGCTTTTATAGGTTGCTTTCGCATGTTCTCAGTTAAGTGAAATTCTTTCTGATGCAGTGTCTCTGCTATGTGTCTTTGTGTGCTTACGCGTGGGTAATTTAGGGTGTACCGTACATCAGTTTCGGCCTTTAAGTCCTGTTATTATTTGTTTTCTTTTATCGTGTCTTTTCATGTTCTATCTTGACGACAAATGTTCACCCTTCTGAAGCTGGTCAACTTTTTTGAATTCCCCATATTACATTATTGGTTCCTTTTGCTATTTGCTAACACAGTTAATATTTTGCAATGTAGGTGATCGATTATGTATCGCTTGATGTGGTTGCGGTAGGTGACGCTCCTTATAGTTATTCTCATATAATTGATCATGTTTTGATTAGTTTCATTGCAGATTCGTTTCATGAATTCCTTAATGAATGAGTTTGTCTTTGTGTTCGCCGGTTTGGTTTGGGTTATTTAAAATTGAACCTTGGGATCTATAATTATAAATTTGAAAAATTGACGGGAAATGATCTCATGGTGATATATATGCCTCACTATTAGGAAATAGTCTATATTTAAGTGATGTGTATTCCAGGGAAGTTTGAATACGTGCAGTTCACGTATTGTGTCTTGATTACCAAGACAATGAATGTATAAATATCCCAACAATTAATGAGAAATTCGAAGACTTGTCGAGAACTTGACATGGTCTCAAGAGCCTGGTTCAAACCCTAAACCTAATTTTTCTTCTTCTTCAAGTTCTCTTTATACAATGGGAGAAGATGAAACAGAGTCATCAAAAGGAACAAAAGGAAAAGACATAGTCTATGATTTTCCGAAGAAGAATCATGTATACCATCTTGGATCAAGTGATGGTCCTGGTATTCTTATTACTCCAATTACTTTAAAAGGAACCAACTATGATGAATGAGCTAGAGCCATTAGACGTTCTTTGATAGCTAAGCGAAAGTTTGGGTTTGTTGATGGTACCATTACAGAACTTGCATACCCTGACCAGTTGGAAGAATGGATCGCTGTCCATTCAACGGTGGTTTCGTGGATCAATAACACACTGGATTCTTCAATCCGATCAACGTTGGGAGATTACGATGATGCGAGTCTTCTATGGACTCACTTAAAGAAGAGATTTTGTATGGTTAGCGGCACAAGAATCTATCAACTGAAATCGTCCTTAAATGAATGTAAACAAGGGAAGTCTGAATATGTTGCTGTCTATTATGGACGATTAAATAAAATCTGGGACGAGTTGGTAACGTATATGAAAATACCACAATGTAAGTGTGGTCTTTGTACATGTAATATTGCAACTTAGGTAATTAATCTGCGAGAAGAAGACTATCTTCATTATTTTTTGATTGGTCTGGATGGTATGTATGGCTCACTACGCGAAAAAATGTTAGCACGAGATCCTTTACCAACTATCGATGCTGCGTACCAAACTGTAGTGAACTCTGAAAGATTAAGAATGGGAGAAGTGCTTCAATCTAAAGAAGTGCAGGAGAACGTGATGTCCTTTAAAGTTCAACCTGATCAGAGAGCAACCAGAAACACTTGTGATGCTACAAAATTTTGTAAACACTGTAACAAAACTGGACACTCTGAAGATGGATGTTTTCAATTAATTGGCTACCCTGACTGGTGGGGTGACAGATTTGGTGGTAAAGGATTTGGCAGAGGTGGCAGAACTGGTCGAGGTCTAGGTAGTTATAGTCTGGAAGAGGTGGCAGAGGATATGGTAGCACCAATCCGGTGCGGGCAAATAATCTCAATGTACCAGCTTCTCAAAAATACAGTGGTGCTACATCTGCAGATGGGGGTGGCTTGTCTGGAGTAACCGCAACTCAGCTTCAACAAATACTTGATTATTTGAGTACAAACAAATCAAAACTTCAATTGCAAGGTAAAAAGAATCGTCCCTCCTGGATTGTAGATACAGGGGCTACGAATCATGTCACATGTAACATGACATGATAGAAGTAAAAGAAATTAAGCCATGCTCAGTGGGATTGCCAGATGGAAAGTATACGAACTCTGATAAAATAGGAACTGTGATTCTTTCTGGGGGTTTGAAGCTTAAAAATGTTCTTTATGTACCTCAGATAACATGTAACTTGATCTCGGTCGCACAGATGATCGATGAGTTAGCTTGTGTTGTGCAATGTACTAACAGTTTATGTCTTATACAGGACCGGTCGACGAGGAAGGTGATTGGAGTGGGTGAGAGACAAGGTGGACTATATTTGTTTCATGGTGTACCTTCAGCTAAAGTGTTTGATGTTCGTGGAGATTCGTACGAGCTGTGGCATCAAAGAATGGGACATCCGGCAGAGAAAGTATTACAAAAGATACCAGCTATGAGTGGGTTGTTTAGGAAGAATAATAATGCTTGTGATATTTGTCCACGAGCAAAACATCGTCGAAGTAGTTTTCCTAATAGTCAGAGTAAAGCTAGCTGCATATTTGAGTTAGTTCATATGGATTTATGGGGGCCTTACAAGACACCTTCGTCTTATGGAGCTCATTATTTTTTAACAATAGTTGATGATTTTTCAAGAGGTGTGTGGATTTATTTGATCAAGAATAAAACTGAAGTTGAATTGGTATTTCTTAACTTTGTTGCTCTTATTAAACGTCAGTTTAACAAGGAAATAAAAAATGTTAGAAGTGACAATGGAACAGAATTTAATGCTTTGCGTGGCTATTTTAAAACTAATGGAGTAATATTTGAGACGTCTTGTGTTGGTATACCCCAACAAAATGGGAGAGTTGAAAGAAAACATCAGCATATAATGAATGTTGCAAGAGCTTTGAGATTTCAAGCTAATTTACCAATACAATTCTGGGGGGAGTGTGAATTAACTGCGGCATACTTGATTAATCGAACACCAACACCTGTACAGAATAACAAGACTCCATATGAAGTTATGTTTGGAAAGGTACCTCCATACAATCAGTTGAAGGTGTTTGGATGTTTGTGTTATATGCACAATCAGAATAGTAAAGGAGATAAGTTTGCAAGTCGAGGAAGAAGGTGTGTATTTCTTGGTTATCCATTTGGTAAAAAGGCGTGGCAAGTTTATGACAAAACAATTTTTGGTGTCAAGAGATGTAGATTTTTATGAGCATCGGTTTCCATATATGACAACTAGCGTTGAACATCAAATAATATTGCTCCATCAAGTATGGAAACATGTTGGAGTGATGATGAAGATAAAGAAGAAGTACAATTGCCCAAACAAGGTATTGAAACTCAGCAGCCTGAGATGCAACAACAACAAAGAAGTGATGAAACACAGCTTGGTATTGAAGGCGCAACAAAAGAATTACAAATAGGTGTTCCAGAACACCATGAGGAGACTGAACTAGAACATCATGAGGAGACTGAACAGGATGCTTCATCCAATGACACTTCAGCTGAAGTTATGGTAGAAAATAACAGTAGTGAGATGGGTAAAGGAAAACGTCAGAAAATTCCTTCTAGCAGACTCAAGGATTTTGTGACGCATACAATATGTGAAAATAGTCCACCTTCCACTCAACCTACACAATCATCGGCCTCAGGTACACCCTATCCTTTGACATATTATGTTAGTTGTGATCGTTTTTTTGTTGTTCATAGAAAATATCTTGCAGCTATAACGACTGGAAATGAGCCAAAGATCTTCAAAGAAGCTATAAAGCATCCAGGATGGCAAAAAGCCATGGCTGAAGAAATAAGAGCTCTTGAGGAACAAGGAACATGGGAATTGGAGGAATTACCACCTGGTAAGTAGGCATTCGGAAGCAAATGGATTTATACAGAGAAGCGTGATAAAAATGGGAATTTGATACGTCTAAAAGCAAGAATTGTGATATTTGGGAATCATCAAGTTGAAGGATTGGATTATAATGAAACATTTGCACCAGTGGCAAAAATGACAACAGTTCGTACTTTTCTAGTTGTTGCAGCAGTTAAAAATAGGGAAGTGCATCAAATGGATGTCCATAATGCATTTCTTCATGGAGATTTGGAGGAAGAAGTGTATATGAAGATACCTCCATGTTTTGCCAAAGGAAATTCCAATATGGTTTGTAGAATGAAAAAATCATTATATGGTCTAAAACAGGCACCTAGGTGTTGGTTTACGAAGTTATCAACAGCCTTGAAGAATTATGGTTTTAAACAATCCTATTCAAATTACTCTCTTTTTACTATGACGAAGGGAAAAATGCAGCTTAATGTCTTAGTTTATGTTGATGATCTAATTGTGGCAGGAAATGATCTTATTGGACTTCATAATTTTAAAACTTACTTGGGACAATGTTTCAAGATGAAGGATTTGGGAAAGTTGAAATATTTCTTAGGATTAAAGGTTGATCGTAGTAAACAAGGTTTCTACATATGCCATAGGAAATATGCATTGGATATAATAATGGATTGTTGAATGCAAAAACTGCAGAATTTCCAATGGAGACGAATCATCAACTGGAATTGGCAAAAGGAAAAATACTTGAGGATGTGGAGAAGTGTCGAAGATTGGTCGGTCGTTTGATTTATCTATCAGTAACAAGGCCAGATCTGGCTTACTCGGTGCATATTTTATCACAGTTTATGCAACTCTAGATGGGGAAAAACGATTTGTTGGTTTTTAAGGAATTGAGGAGACGACCGTAGGGAGGAGACTCCTCGAACCGAGCGAAATGTTAAACCTCACACAGATGCACCGCTGTAAAGGGGGTGCTTTAGATTCGAGAGATCAATCTGTAGTACTCCGTCCTAAATCAAGACAATGACCGTTTCAGAGTAAATTCGGTCACAAGAGAGGATGGGTTGATCTGTAGGAGGGAAGCTGGGAGACGTGTGGAATCAATGGTAATCAAAGATTGTGGGTGTGTGAATTCTGAATATGATAAGCTCTGAATGATTGAAATTGCTCAATTGAGAGTAGTTGCTCAATTGATGATCTCGTGTTGATGAGACGTGAGATTGATAATACTGTTTTTTGATGATCCTTCAATCATGATTCAGAGACCTATTTATATTGCTGGAATTGTAGACACCATGACCCCATAAAGTGTGACAATTGATGGAATCAAAGAGTGGGGAAGTGGAGATCGTGTTTGAAACCAGTTGCTCAACGTGTGGAGACTTGATCGATTTTCCACCCACTACCTCGTGAATTCCTTCAACTGATTGCACGACTTGCTCACATTCCATCGTGTGTTTGAACACACGTGTCGTAGACCCCCAGGCCAAAACCCTAAGTGATATCCCCCCAAAGTGACACGATTGACGTCTCGTGGTATGATAGTCAATTGATGACTTCGTGGTTTGATGGGACGATGAGTCCATGTAGTTGCTGAGTTGAACATGATGTTCTGAAACTCATGAATTGAACATGTCATGAGACAGAGGTATAGTTCTTACGATGAAGTGAGCGAGTAATACTCGGATCGTTGAATATTGATTGTTAAACCAATATTCCTTGGTTTGAGCAAATATTTATCATCTGAGCAAGTGTTGCTCATGTGATGAATTGTTGAATATTTGATCGTCTGAGCATGTGTTGCTCATCTGATGGATTATTGGCAGCATACCAAAAATATTAATTAGAATACTGGTCGTTGAACCAAGCATAATTAATAAAATTAATGACCATGAGGTCGTCATAAAATTATTAAGGTTGGAATCTGGAATGATAATCCTTGATTCAGAAACCCTAATTTGATCAATTGATGATCAATTCATGGTTCGTCAGAAGTTTAACCATGGTAGGAAGGAGGGAGCGACTACATGGGACCGTGGATCAACCATGTAGTTTCCATATGCTCACGTGAGAAAATACAAAGAACTCATGAATAGTTGACGATTTGTTGGTGAAAGAATGATTAAATGCTTGTTTAATCATTTATTCGAAAATGCTCGTCTGAGCCTTAGGTGAGAAAACCTAATTAATTATGACGGAGTGAGGGACCGACCATGGGGTCATGAAACCGGCCTTGGGTAGTCACGTGATCGCCTGATGATCACTTCATGAAAATCCAAAGTGTTTGGAAGATTCTTGGACCTAATACGTGCAATTGTGCAAATTAGGTCAAAAATGTGAAAATTGATGGGACCGGATTCTGTAAGCCAAAGAGCAAATCTTGGTCGATCAAGATAGAATGCTCGTGTTCCCAAGACGTCCGTGTCTCAGTTCTGAGAATTTTGATATTTTATGACGTGCAGTTGAGCGTTCATTCGAGAAAATATGCCAAAATTAGGGTTTCGCTGAAACTAAGGAAAACACCATGAGATGATGGAAAATAATTATAAAATAAAGGAATGAGGAGGCGTGGGACCGTGAAACCAAGGTATGGTCGGCCAGTCGTGACCACGGTCTCGTGGTGCCTTTCCCTCAATTTTATAATATTTTTCATGATTTTATGAAAATATTATGGATTTAAAGAGTTTTGATGAATTTAGGGAGTTTCCCTGAAGTGAAGGAGTTTTCATGAGTTCAAGGAAGCAAAAATATTAAAATAATAAAAACAAGGGTGTGTGGGGCTGTGGGAGGCATGGCCGCCCGGCTAAGGCCGGTCCCACAAGTTTTCATAATTTTATATATATTTTTAATGTATTTTTCATGATTTGAGGGAATTTTTCCTAATTTGAGAGAAATACCATGAAATCAAGGAATTTGATAAATTCAAGGAAAATAAAATAAATAATAATAAAATAAAGGGGCATGTGGGACCGGCTAGGGCATGGCCGACCGGCTTGGGACACGGTCCCACGAGTTTTTCATAATTTTATATTATTTATTTCCTAATTTTTGCAAAATACCATGAAATCAAGGAGTTTTTTCATGAAATCAGAGAAATAATAATAATAATAAAATAATGAGGAACCATAAGGTGTGGGGCCGGCTGGGACCAAGGCATGGGCGGTTGGCCAATGGTCACGCCCCACACTATTTTTCCTTAATATTATATTATTTTCATGGGTTTATGAAAATACCATGAAGCCGAGGAGTTTCCTCGAGACGAAGGAGATTTGATAAAATGAGAGAATTTTCATCAAATCATGGAAAATAATAAAAATGCATTAAAAATATAAAACTTGCATGGGATTGACCACGACACGGTCGGTCAGTCGGTCGTGTGTCCGTGCTCCCGGCACCCTGGTCAATATTTTTAGTTATTTATTATTTTCTTCCCTATTTTGCATAGGTTCATCGTTTCGTTGTATTTTGAAATACTCGTTCATGCGGTGAATGTTAGTGTATCGTCGTTGAATACACCTTCACCATTTGAATCGGGGCTTACTTAGAGTAGCTCAGACGCCCGGTTGTTGATTATTTATTACTAATTGTGGAATTCGGTGGAGAATAATTCACAAAACTGAGTAATAAGATGTTTATTATTAATTCATAAGATCAGTTGAGGATTCGACTATGAATTCAAAATAATAAAGTGAGCATTACCATTCCATGGGATCTTAGATTCGACCATATAATCGGAGTAATTAAGTTTTATCTATTACCATTTATGAGACCAGTTGTGGATTCGATCATGAAATCGGAGTAATGAGATAATATAGTTATTGCTATTCTATGAGATCAAGTCGTGGATTCGATCATAGAATCAGAACAATTGTTTATTGCCATTCCATGGGACCAGTCGTGGATTCGACCATGGAATATGAGCAATAATAGATTATTCTGGGAATTCAGTAGTGAATGTCACGGCAAAATTAATCTTAATTAGGAATAATTAACTTTGTGGCTCTATACTAGCAGAGCAAGCTGTCTAGGAGCATTAATTATCCCGATATGAGCTTGTCGGTAAGTCATATCCTTTATATAGTCAGGGTAAACTCGTTGTTTGTTCCTAAAGACGTTATCGCTCTATACTAGCAGAGAAAGCTGTCTAGGAGCCGTCCATCTCGTGATACTATATAGAAATAATCACTGAAAAAGTGTTCAGTATTCATGAGATATGTCGTTGTCCAGTCGTGAGACTACATATCTTCATGTACTCTGAGAGAAAGTACTCTCCATTGAGAATTCGATGAGAGACCCGTGACTCAATACTCACGTCTGATTGCTGGATCAGAGCTTCGTATAATTATGAGTTTACGATTTTAGCCCTTGTCGAAAATCTACCATCTACAACAACAACCAAGAATGGAGCATTGGAAAGCAGCACTTTGTGTGGTTAGATACTTGAAAAAGAATCCAGGACAAGGAATTTTGCTGCTCTCTGATAATGGTCTTAGTCTAAAAGGATGGTGTGATTCAGATTGCGCGAGTTTCCATTGACTAGACGTTCATTAACATGATGGTTTGTTCTTCTTGGTTTTTCTCCTGTTTCTTGGAAGACTAAAAAGCATCACACAATTTCGCGTTCCTCAGCAGAAGCTGAATACAGGTCTATGGCAGCAGTTGATCGAATTTTATAAAGTGGTAAATAGAGTTGTCTTTCACACGGACTTGATGAGATTGTTTTTAAAAATTAATAAACTAAAGTAAAAGAAAAATATATACAAAATATTGTCACAAGACGAAGAGAGTTACTGGGACTAGGATTTCGTCGAATTCATAACATAGGGTTCAATTTATTTATTCTCAACAATTTAAGCTCAATAAATAAAATTAAAATGGACTCTGATTTTGCCAAGGTAGATTCTCAAAAGATTAGTTGTAAATCCTAAGCATGATGTATCAAAACATTTAAGCTAAGCATACCTCATCAAATTAAATGACAACCAATTAATTCAAATCATATTTCAATTAAAATAAATGCAAAAGTCTTAAAAGGAATTAAATAATTTTACCCATGTATGAAATTCGTCTTATTCCGTCATCCTAGTGTTGGGATTTAGCTCATCATGTTGGAAACACGCTCAAAGTATGATTTCATTGCTCAAAAGGTGCTTACAAGGATTAAAATATATGAAAACAGAGATTCGTAACACTTATATTTGTTACAATGGACACTGTTACAGAACGATAAAACTGCACTGTCGCTGACACTGTAGCGCTGCCACCCTGTAATATTTGTCGTTCAGACTGTAGCATGAACGACTGTCCACGGGCGTCTTATTTTCTTCCCGTACTTCAGTTCTGCAGCAGCAGAAACTTCTCTCCGCAACTCGTGATTTCTCACGCTGTTGATCTCTGTTTACTCCCCAATCACTCCATACCCTAGTCTGTGATCCCATCCTCCTATATATACCCATTTGGACCGAGAATAAATCCTCATAACTCCAAATAATCTCGGCAATCAATTAAGTATATTCTCTTTTACTTCCATGAAAGATACGTGATTTTTTTCCCTACTTTACTCTTCCACACGCCTGCACGGTATTGAGACACACCATCACGCTGAAACTAAACCTCCGTTGGAGTAAAACTCGGTCTCCCCACACGCCACGTCCGTAACTAACACAATATCCCGTGGATAACTTCTTCTCTTTGTTTTGTCGAGAATCACTATGTAATTCCTATTTTCTCGATTGTGAACTCATTACTGCTCTTGCTTAACCGAAACAGTTTGGTCCGAAGCAATAACGGCAAATAAATCTCCAAAAATCTCTCCCAAATTGCTTTCAGGATATCACGTTGTAACAAGATTTTCAAAAGATGCTTTTTGATAGGTGTTGTAAACACCTTAATTATTATCTTTTATTTATGCTTTTTTTGTGAGTTTTCATGTAAATTATGTATCTTATGTTCACTTTTGAGTGTTTAGGTACTGTGGAGCCATTTGGAGCAAAAGAAGGAGAAAGCATCCATTTAGAGCGTAAAGGGCAAAAAGGTTGATTCACAATCGAGTGATGCTTGAAGCGGGCTAGGTTGTGCAAGGAGGTGAAGAATGCACTGTCAGTTCCTCAAAACTGACAGTTGAGTTGAGAAAGGAATTAGGCTGTCGGTTCTATGAAACCGACAAGCCACATTTGAGCTGGTTAACTCTTAACCATTGAGTGGGTGCCTGTGTCCCTTTTTACTCGTACACAAGACCTAAAAACTAGAGAAGAGTCTCTCTAATCATTTTCATTTACTTCCTCTCCGCCTGAAATTGAGAGAAACATGGTCGCTCCGTTAATATGCAGAGAAATGGAGATTAAGAGATTTATTGGATTTAGACTGTATCTTAGTCGAGAGGAATCAGACGCGGTAAAGCTACAGGGATATGGCTCAAGTTATTGGAGTTTGGTGTTAAATGAAGAAGAAATGAATGTTGTCACTGGATCTTGATGCTGATAGAAGAAATTGTGAAGATTTAAGAGGGGTTTTACGAGTTCATATGGTTTTACAACTGGGTTTGAACTAAATTGAGATTTAGCAGAAGGTAATGGTGGTTGCAGTTAGGGTTTGCCATTTCTGTAAAATCAGATGAAGAAATTGAACTCAAGGAGATGTTGTAAATTGTTGGCAGTGAAGAGTCTGCAGGAAATGGGTCTTGATCCAGGAATTGGTGATGAATAAATGGGTTCTGAGACGGAAGCTACAGGGTGGTGAAGCTGCTACTGAAGCTGAAGTTAATGATGTTTTTGGTGGCTTACTGATGTTGATTGCCATGAGTCTGTGATGTTCAAAGAAGAAGAAGGGTATTAGGCTGATTCTGTTGCTAATGGAGTTGTGAAGTAAGAATGAAGAAGAGATGATGTTGATGCTCATAGGACCTGGTGGCTTGATTGAGATGGTGAAAGAGAAGAATTTATTGTTGTTTATCTGAGCAAGATGGAGTTGTGGGTCTGGTGAGATTGTTGGAGCTGAGTTGCAGGTGCTGGATGTAGCTCAGGTTGTAGGATATTGATTCATGGGTTTGAGTTGGGTGTTGGTCAATGAACTGAGCTATGAGTCTGTTGTATGGGTTTGGTTTGAGCTCAAATAGGTGGTGCTGGTTATTGCAATGGATAATGAAGCTACAAGATGTTGCGATGGAGGTATAGATGGTGTTGTAGCTGGTATGGAAGCTTTCTGTGTGAACTGAGTTGCAATGAGAATTGATGTTGGTATGCAGAAAATGGTGCTAAGCTTCTGGGAAAGAAACAAGATGAGAATATACAACTTTGAGGTTAACAGGGAATTTTTTGTGTTGTTGCAACAACTGGTTATGGAGATTTTGGATGTGTTGATGTAAGGACCCTCAAGCCCGTCAACGCTATTTGACTGGTCCAACGATAGTCAAGAGACGATTAAGCCGCTAATGACTCGATTAATAAGAGATGAACCCTAATTGATAGAAACTAATCTATCAACGATCTAAATACGAAATTAGTAGCATCGAATTGATCTCAAAAAGTTACGCGGAATGGACTACTCGAACGTGTCATTCGGATACGGGACAAAGAAGATATCTTCATATATGTATGAAGGGCAAAATTGTAATTTTTCATCAAAACCGCTTGGCTGCCCTTATGTTTACCTGGGTGCCCTAATCAATTATGTTGGTCTTATCACCACCCCACGTGTCAAAGAGAAACCGTTTTCTCTTATTCTTTTTATTTCTTCTTCTCTCCTTCTTCTTCTTCTTCTTCATTTTCTCTCCCGCGATTCTGGAAGTTTTGAGAGATGAAATTACAGTATCAATCGTGAAGTTTAAGTGGAGATCAAGGCATATTTGAGGATGTCGATGTTGAATTGATTATTGTACTCGGGATTCACAGAGAAAGGTAATTCGAAGAATGTATTTAAGGTTTTGGTTTTGATTGATTTCCTTATGAAATTGAGATTGTTTTGGTGTTATTTTTCCTGGGTTTGTTGTTAATTAGGGTAGGAAAGATTGCTTAGAGTTTAATTTGATTTCTTTAGGAATTTAATTTCGGGTTAGGGTTTCAGTGAATTGAAGATGAAGATTAGGTTTTTTTGAGATGAGAAATACATATGAGGAAGAATTGTAAATTTGGTTTGATTTATGGGTTTTGGGTCTGTGATGGAAGAATTGGAATCAGGTGAAGGGTTTATGTGAAATTAGGTTTCCTGTTAGTTAACAAGGGGAAGAATTATATGATGTTGGTGGTTAGATTAAGAAGAGCAGTGATACAATTGAATCTATGAGGAGTTTGATAAAGATTAGAGTTTAATCCCGCTATGATTGAGGATGGATGGGTGTTGTTCAGGCTGAGATGATTATGCTTTTGACAGAAGTTTTGAATGAAGTTGGTTGTGAGTGATTAGGCTGGTGAAAAAAGTTACTGCTATGGAGTGTTCATTTGGTTAATGAACTGCAGAGATTGAATTGTGAATGAGACACATGTGGAGGTGATGATTATAATGGTACTGAAATGGTTGTGCTGTGTAGGTTTGAATTACAAGTATTGTAATGATGGTGGAGTTGAGTTTCTGGTGGTATCTTAGATGAATGTTAGGTATTTTTAAGAAAGAATCAATAAAGGAGTTTTGGTTAGATGATGGTGGATATATCTTGAGTTGTCACTGCAGAGCTGAAGTAAGAACGGTAATAAGTATGAAGGGGATTGATTATGTCTAGGATGGAGTTGGAGCGGCAGTTCATGAGAGTGGTGGTGATGTTGCTGATAGACACATTTTTGTGTTTAATTTGATCTCAATACTATATATTGTTGGCACTCGAGTTTGTACTAATTTTGGTGTTTTATGTGTTTGTAGGCACCTTTGGAAAATAAACATTTTTTGGAAAATTCAGCTCGAAAAGTTGGTAAAAGCCCCGGAGGACACGTGTTATTCGGACTCTCACCGTTGGATAAGAGGCACCTCAATTACTAAGGGGCACCCCAGGTCACCCAAAAAGGCATCTGCTATTCGCACCCCAGTACAGGATTAGGGGGAGGTCATCTTCTCCATTTGAATTTTGTTTTTGGCGGGAAAATGGAGAACACTTCTGCAGATTTTTGATCGAATTGTTGAACGTGTTCAAGGGAGATTCAACGGCTGATTTTTGGTAGATAGTTGTGATATGGCCTATTAAACACACTGTGGGCGTTTGGTTCGACCAGAATTGGCTAGAATCAGCTAAACAATTCATGGGTTGAAAACAGGGCAGTTCGTGTATATCACGGGTTTCACGTGATTTGGAGAAGATTCAACGTGTTTTGTGCGTGCATGGAAGACCCTCACAGCCTGTTGGAGCGTGAAGGAGTTAAATATGGTAATTTGGAGGATTGAAAACGCGTGAGAAGATGAAACAGGAAAGAAAATATTCCCAGAAATATTTTCTTTGCTGCCGAGTTAAAGAGAATTATATGGAGTGAATGAGCAAGATTCGATGGGTCGGTTGGCTATAAATAGGTTGTTGGGGTTGAGTAGAAAGGGTGTCGAGAGTTTGGGGTCGATAGGAGAGATCAGGAGCGAGAAATCAAGAGTTGATGAAACTCTGTTTCTGCTCTTACTGATGATGAAGAACACCAAGAACACGAAGAACAGACTCGCAGGGACAGTCGTTTATCAACAGTGAAACAGACTCACAGGCGTGGGTCTTAGAACCACAGCGACAATAGCACTTCTCTTTTATCGTTCTTTTGTGACGCTTCCTGTGGGTCGCACATTAGCTGTTTACACCATTTTCTCTTCTTCTCTTCATTATAAACACCATTTGAGCAATAAATAAATATTTTGAGCGTGTTTTTATCATGATGAGCTAAACCCAACACTAGGACGACGGAGGAGGGTGAATTTCATACACGGGTAAATTTATTTTATTCTTTTTTATGACTTTTGCATTAATTTAAAATTTAAATATGATTTGAATTAATTGGTTGTTATTTAATTTGATGATGTATGCTTAGCTTAGTTGTTTTGATACATCATGCTTAGGACTTACAATCAATGTTTTAAGAATATATCTTGGCAAAATCAGAGTCTATGTTAATTTTATTGAGTTTTATTTGTCAAAGAATATATGAATGAACCTTGTGTAGTGAATTCAGCCAAATCCTTAGTCCCAGTACCTCTCACCCATTGTTAATATTTTTGTGTATATATTTTTATTAAATCTTTAAATTTAATCTTCACAAGTCCGAGAGTTTGAACCTCATTACTACAACATCATCAAAAAATATTATCAGTTGCTGAGTTGGAGAAGGTGGATTGATGGAAGTAATGGTAGCATAGATATGAGATGTTGTGAAGAATGAAGCTGAACTGAATGGGAAGTGTTGCTAGAGAAGATGTGTCGAATGTCTGGCTATGGAATTGATTACATGTGCACGATTTATGGAGTTATATTGTAGGTGAAGTCTGGGGGTGTGTGCGTTGCGGCTATGTTGTTTTGTTGAATCTGGTGGTGATGAGACTATTGGCTATAAATTGATAGTGAAATTTGTGATGGGAATGATGAGGAAGATGAGGTTCAGCTTAGAATAAATGAAGTTAGAATTGCAGAAGCATTGGGTTCAGTGACTAGAGATATGGGAGTACTTAGAATGTATTGCTAGATTATAGTATTAGGTTAAATTATTTATGAGTTAAAATTATGTATTTGAATGAATGAATTGATGTATTGAATAGTTTTGAGGTTGATCAGGGGATTAGAGTTGTATTGTCTGAGAGATTTTGGCCTGTGCAATGGCTCAGGCCAGAATTCTGTTACCGGTTAGTTGTCTGACTGAGTTGATTCGGTGTGACTCGGAACCGGCTCAGTGAGCTATAACCAGACCTGACCTTGACTAGGACTTGACCAGTGGACCGTAGACTTGACCTTGACTGGATGTTGAATGTTACATGACCCTTTTAACTGTTAGAGACCGTTAGTTGACCCGAGCGGGATGGGCCTTGTGTAATAGACGAGTTTAGTGGACTTGGGCTTGGTGCAATGTATTCTTAGTTGATGTATTGGGCCTTTTATGGTCCGAATTAGACTTTAGTTCCTTCTACAAGATTGTAGATATTCATTAGACTTATCAAATGGACTAGAGAGACAACCTAATTGAATAAGTAAACCTTTAGGTGTGTTAAAGATAGATATAAAAAGATATGAGATCATAAATGGGCTTAGAACCATTAGATAGTTCACTTAGCCTATAATTAGAGAATTGTATGAGACTATGATATAAACCTTGTATGAGCCTTTTGGATAATTTCTTGAAGTGCTGGTGTGATTAACAATCACCCTTTTATTAACAACGATTGATTCAAGGATGAACTAGAGGATTGAGGATCTCGAGGTAGGCGTGGCTTGTCATCAAATCAGGTGGGAACTCTGTAACCTTCTTGTAATCACTAAGTTTACTTATTTGCGAGCATGATGAGTCTTTAATTTCTGTAAGCATATTGTTTGTAATTCAATGGGTATGTTGTGTAATATGCGATGTGTGGTTTCCCCGCGAAGAGTGTCTGTGATTCCCCATAGCTCTTGGCTAAGTTTTAGTAGGGAAATGTTACGTTGTTCGAATATTACCTAGTAGTCCGACTTTATCCCGGTTGATTATTATTACATTTTATTGTCTTAAGATAGTAGTCCGGCTTTACCCCGGTTGATTATTACCTAGTAGTCCGGCTTTACCCCGATTGATTATTATATATACTATTTTATTTGGGGAAGTCACTCATGTACATATTATAATTGTTTGTGCAGTCTTAGTAGTATGACTGGGTTACTATGACCTTGACTTAGGAAGAAATTCTAGGTTCATGACTGGATATGGTCATTATTTGGAGACTACGACCTACGAATAATGATTGGGCTTTTTGTGAACCTGCTGTGCGGGGTCAGATCATAGTAATCAAAACCATAATATATTCTAGACTTAGATGGTGGCATTGGGATTTATGAGGTGTACGCATTCCACGATAATATCTTATGGTACCTGGATTCATGCCATCATTTGAGACTGGAGTTATTCCTAGCATCATCTTCTCCATTGAGTGAGACGAGGTTGGGATAACATATGTTTAGGTTGTTAAACTCGTTTCTCGTAGATCCATATGGTGGTGGATCTTTCACGGATATTGCCACTATGTATGTAATATCTGGAGAGGTGAGTTGAAGCAATCTTCTGCTTCGTGTTGTGTGTAAAAGGTGTTATCTGTATTCTTTTATTATTCTGTTTTAATTTTCTTTACCTTTAGTAAAACTGTGATGCATGTTAGTGATTAAATGAGAGTTATATGTTTTCATTGAGCACCCCTTTGGGATGATGTGCTCACTCGTTCCCACTTCATTTTTCAGTTTTCAGAAGAGATGGCGTGCTTGAAGATATTCGTTTCGTAGTTCGAAGATTTAGCAGATTAAGAATGTTTATGAATCCTTTATATATCTTTATTCTTTATTTACTCTGTAAAACAACACATTAATATATTCATATCACAAGAGAGTTTTTCATTTATACAATATAAGAGTGTATGGGTTTGTCTTTGGTTTTAGCTCATGTAACTGAGTTTCTTAAGATCAGTAATATAGGTTTGATGCTTTTATTATGTTATAATCCTATTAGGTAAGCAGTTGATTAGACAGTTGAGTCTGTGCATTGCAGGGAAGTAGGATGTTGTGTTACTAAAGGCCGAGCTCTTGTGGCAATGGAAATGGAATATTGGTTTAGCTGGTTGCAAATGAATAATCTAGCAGGTGAAGAATGAAGTTGGAACTGCAGAATGATTGAGCAGTTTTTGGTATGAGCTGAAGGCTGAATGCAAGCTGTGACTTTGGCTTGAATTGGAACTGGTTGTGCAGTGAGTGCTGCAATTGTAACTGATTGGTTGTGTGGAGCATGATAAGAATGATGTTCCAGCTGCAGAATTGGTGCTGCAATGGCTCGGCAGAGAGGATGCAAGCAGTGACAGCCATGGTGCTATGCTGGTGTTTAATGGGATTTGACTGATGTGCAGGTGCAGGCAGTTGGAGATGCTGCTACAAAAGTTGAATGGTTGCAGCTGAGCTATGGCCGTGAGCTGAACTGTGTTGGTGCTGGTTGATAATCGTCTCGGTGGTTTTGTCGGTAATGAAAATGAATGAATGTGAATGCCAAAATGCAGGGAAGAAGCTGACCTATGCCGTGGTCCTGGTGAAGCTAGAACAGGGTAAACTAGCTTGTCGATTCCACGAAACTGACAGGCTTAGTAAACTGAGTGTGATGTGATTGTTATTGGGCTTGGACTGAATTTCAAGAGGGAGTAGTTAAGGATGTCGACTGTTTGGGTTTTGGGAGGCTACAACCTAATTTTGGGAGAAACATATAAAAGGAGAATTCTTTCTCTAAATCTAAAATCTTTACTTCTACTTATGTTCTAGGGTTTGTTGACATGATAAATTTATTTCTTCTTTGGATGAACTCCATGAACATGAGCTAGATTATTATTTTTGGTTATGGATAAAGTTGATTTCACATAACATGAATCCTTGTTTGATATATTAGTTTTATCTCAGTATTATCGTTTATGATTCACCATTAATATTGTTACATGATTTGAATGCTTTTTTAGTCGAGTCGCGAATCGATTGAGTTTGCTTTCATCTTTATTGCTAGATTAGAATTTATTATACGCAAAAGTGATACATTTCTGATTGCAAGTAGCATAATTGTGGATATTGCTTGTAGTGATACATCCTAGTAGTCACAAGTGAATCATAACCTTTGTTAAATCGGATTAGTGCTTTTACACGTTCGATTGCTTTGATTGGCCTAATTTCATAGAACTTAATGCATCTAGGGAATTAAACTTGATTAGTGCTTTTACACGTTAGGTTGTTCTCTTAGATAGAATTCATATTCGCATCTTTTAATGTGTTTGTTGATGATAAGAGGAGATTTACGGGATATTCTTGCGATCAAGATATCCCAGGGTCTTTGATAATGAGAGATTAAATACCAATTCTAGTTATTAAGACAAGAACATGTTAGTGAATGAAGATGAATCCTTAACCAATATCTGTTCTATTTGATTTGCTTGTTTATTTCTTTATTTTCTTTTATTTTATCTTAATTTATAAAAAATCAGAAAACCCCCCTTGTTACCTTTGTTTATATAAGAAATCGAAACAGACGACAACCTAGACCTCTATGTGGGAACGATCCTTTCTTACCCTAGCTATATTATATATTTTGAGTAGTGAGAAAGTGTAATTTATTTTTGACGCCTACTACAGCGATCAAATTGTGGCGCCGCTGCCGGGGAGGCAGCGGTTGTCACTTGTTATTGGTTTCTTATTCTTCTTTTTTTAGTTTTGTTTCTTATTTTTGTTTTATTATTTTCTGGTTTTTAACCTTGGTTTGAGAACTCTTGTTTCAGGTACCTATTATGGAAGGAGCATTCTGGAGCAATGGATACGGTTTTCAACCTCCTCAACACTATGACGATTTCCCACCATCTATGGGATACGATCGGAACCAATTTATTGGCTATGATCAACATCCAAGAGCTTATGGTGATTTTCATACATACCAACAACAACCTTATAGTGGATATGTAAGTCAAGAACCTAGGTGGGACAATTCTACTTCCAATTTGCTTTATCCAAGATGTATGAATGCTATAAATGGACTGAACATCGCACAAACCAATTTCTGCAACACTTTTTCTTACCCGACTCTAGATCGTAGTTATGATCATTCACCCATTCAAAGGAAAGAGTCATGGGAAAGAGAACCTATTGTAGCCAATGGTGGTAAGCGTGTGAACGTCAGGACTTGCACAGAAATTATACAAGTTGGAAGATGATGGAGCCTCGGAAGAGCTTGTCGATGAAATTAGTAGGACCATTTATATGGAACTTAAATGACGTCGTGATAAAGGTTGGGAAACTGATGACGATTCTTATTATGGTGAGTCTGAAAATGAAGATGATTGTGTTGAAAAGGATCAACTTTTGGAGATATTCGATGACATTAGTGTAGTTGACTCAACTCTTGATCTTTATAATGATCAAACACCTATTCAAAAGGTACATGAGTATGATGAAACTAGTGTTTTATAGAACTTTCTTGCAACAAGGTTTGAGCCTAATGATGACTAGTGTGTTGAGAATGTGACCGATTTGACCAATATTATGGAAAACCCGATTGAGCTTGCAAAGAATTGTAATGATGATGTTTATGTCGAGACTTTGGTTAAGGCAGAAACGGACGAAGAATGGTTGCAAGGTTTGATAGAGGACCATGATATAAAAGAGGTGAGTAATTCACTTGAGTTTTTCAAGGATGAAGAGGATTATGTGATACAAGAGATTGTGCAAGGTTTGTCTAACCCTTTGCATATTGTTTCTTCTCCTTTACCTCTTATTGTTTTGAATGTATGTGCTTCGAGAATATTGTTGAATGACTTTGTTTCTCGATTTCCGCCATTAAAAACATTTTATTCTCATACTATGAATGTTTGCAAAAAAGAAACCATAAAAGTTCCTGATTTCTATGTTCTTTATTCACTTCCAAGTGTAGAAAATAATAAGTGTGGGGGAAACTTCTATGGGGCGATAGCTTCACTTCTGTTTTATATTACTAATATTTGTGTGAAGTTACTATTTGCAAAACAGGTTACATGGAAGGATCCCCAACTTTTCAGATTATTGGTGTATGGGGAATTCGTCTTGCAAGTCGGGCTGACGACTTTAAACCAAGCGCTAAATGGGAGGCAACCCATAGGATGAGTATTTCTTGTCTTGTTTTTATCTTTTTCTTGTCTTGCATTTACTTTTTCTGATTTCTTGTCACATTATCATGTAGTATTTTCCATCTTGACTTTCTTTGGACGATTCAATTTACATTGAGGACAATGTAAATTTTAAGTGTGGGGGGAGTGGTTAACCATTTGCATTATAAATTTTTCATGAAATTTTCAACTTTTGTGTAAAATAGTGAATAAACAAACTCCAACTTGTGATTAGTTTAGAGTCACATAGTATACATGTCGCTAAGATTACATCGAGATTCTCATAAGAGTGACTGAACTTAGAGATGACAGAGAACTTGATCGGGTTTCTTACTTGTATGAGAGTTAAAGTTGGATTTAACCATGCCAGTGGCAAATGAGGTGCAGACCGAATTCGGTATTAGAGTAGTGGTCCCCTATAGTGGAGACTACCCATGTTACATCATGTGAGGCACCGACCTTCAATTATTTGTACCTGTCTAAATTTGTGCTTTTAGAGTGTGTGTCACCGTATGTAAAGTCCGGGTAGAATGGTGAGCTACCCAACCTCCCACCAATAGAAGCACTATTTTGATCTCTTGAGTGCTATTTTGTCAATCATGATGGTGACATCTAATTGCTAACTTACATACCACTTGTAATCTTGTTCGCAGTTAGCACCATCCACTTTATCTCTCTCTACACAACCAGGTCCATAGAAACACCATCATCAACAACAAGAGGAACATCACAAATTCGAAGGAAAGTTGAAGACGTTCAAGGTTTACAAGCAACGGTACAGAAATGAGCAGATTTCAGATGTAATTCAACAAGACAAGGAGCAGAATTTTTACAAGTTGAAGACTATTGTACAAGAGTGAAGATTATCAAGATAAGTTCAAGAAGTTTATGATATCGAGACATACAAGTTGTGAAGAATCAAGCGGTAAAGGACTTACACCATGGCCTTTGTACTTGCATTTTTTTATTTTATCTTTATTTGTTAGTTTGTATTTTATTTTCTCTTGTCTCAAAAAAAAAGAACAACAAAAAAAAAAGACAAGAGAAAAGTTTATTAGGTCCATCGTTAGTTTTAACATTTGTTTGTTTTTGTATTTACTTTATTTATTTTGCATCTTATAAAAAAAAATTCATTGCATCATATTTTTGGTTTGTTTAGTTCGTTTTTGGTTTTATATCCATTCAATAAGCCAATGGAAGAAGAAATATCCATAATGAAGTTTCAAGAAACAAGGAATTAGAGGAAAGAATTACATTGTCAAGATTCTACGAAGTTCAAGATTTCATCATCAAGAGTTGACGACCGAAGACGAAGATGAAGACAAGGATTAAAGACCGAAGACGTTTCTATGGATGTTGTGAGAGTGGTGCTAACTGCACGTCGAACGGGTAACGAGGTAAGTAAGCATATTCCCACCTTCGTTAAGTGGTTGATTTCCTTTCTTAGAGATCGTCAGAAAAAGGGTTTTCAAAATGAACAAAAGATGTGGGTTTTCAAAACAATTCGGAGGGTTTTTTCCTTCCTACCATTCAACGTGTCGCAGGATTCTCTCTTCATTCCTACCTGGACACATGTGTGACCCATAAAAAGCTATTTATTATTGAGAGCAACTTCATAAAACCCTTTCTTGTGAGGCAGAGTCGAGACTTTCGATCACTCCGAACCCGAATTTCTTTCGATAAGGGATGGTTATTTCTCTCTCAACTTTTAAGGATGAGATTGTGTTCATTTATGTGTCTAACTTCTTATGACAAGTGTGCAGAATCTCTATGTCTTCTTAGTAAGTTGGAAAAATAGGTTTTGTGGGTATATCTCTAGTAAACCCTCACGAAATGGAGTTTTATATATGTATCCTTTAGAATAAGTTTTTTTTTGATTTGCTCGAGGACTAGCAAAGTCTAAGTGTGTGGGAATTTGATAGGTGTTGTAAACACCTTAATTATTATCTTTTATTTATGCTTTTTTTGCGAGTTTTCATGTAAATTATGTATCTTATGTTCACTTTTGAGTGTTTAGGTATTGTGGAGCCATTTGGAGCAAAAGAAAGAGAAAGCATCCATTTAGAGCGTAAAGGGAAAAAGGTTGATTCACAGTCGAGTGATGCTTGAAGCGGGCTAGGTTGCACAAGGAGGTGAAGAATGCACCGTCAGTTCCTCAAAACTGACAGTTGAGTTGAGCAAGGAATTAGGCTGTCGGTTCTCTGAAACCGACAAGCCATATTTGAGCTGGTTAGCTCTTAACCATTGAGTGGGTGCATGTGTCCCTTTTTACTCGTACACAAGACCTAAAAACTAGAGAAGAGTCTCTCTAATCATTTTCATTTACTTCCTCTCTGCCTGAAATTGAGAGAAATATGGCCGCTCCGTTAATATGCAGAGAAATGGAGATTGAGAGATTTATTGGATTTAGACTATATCTTAGTTGACAGGAATCAGACGCGGTGAAGCTATAGGGAGATGGCTCAAGTTATTGGAGTTTGGTGTTAAATGAAGAAGAAACGAATATTGTCACTGGATCTTGATGCTGATAGAAGAAATGATGAAGATTTAAGAGGGGTTTTACGAGTTCATATGGTTTTACAACTGAGTTTGAACTGAATTGAGATTTGGCAGAAGGTAATGGTGGTTGCAGTTAGGGTTTGCCATTTCTATAAAATCAGATGAAGAAATTGAACTCAGGGAGATACTGTAAACTGTTGGCAGTGAAGAATCTGAAGGATACGGGTCTTGAGCCAGGAATTGGTGATGAATAAATGGGTTCTGAGACGGAAGCTACAAGGTGGTGCAGCTGCTACTGAAGTTGAAGTTAATGATGTTTTTGGTGGCTTACTGATGTTGATTGCCATGGGTCTGTGATGTTCAAAGAAGAAGAAGGGTATTAGGCTGATTCTGTTGCTAATGGAGTTGTGAGTTGTCTCTGCAGTAAGAATGAAGAAGAGATGATGCTGATTCTCATAGGACCCGGTGGCTTGATTGAGATGGTGAAAGAGAAGAATTTGATGTTGTTTATCTGAGCAGGATGGAGTTGTGGGTCTAGTGAGATTGTTGGAGCTGAGTTGCAGGTGGTGGATGTAGCTCAGGTTGCAGGATATTGATTCATGGGTTTGAGCTGGGTGTTGGTCAAGGAACTGAGCTATGAGTCTGTTGTATGGGTTTGGTTTGAGATCAAATAGGTGGTGCTGGTTATTGCAGTGGATAATGAAGCTACATGATGTTGCGATGGAGGTATAGATGGTGTTGTAGCTAGCATGGAAGCTTTCTATGTGAACTGAGTTGCAATGAGAATTGATGTTGGTATGCAGAAAATGGTGCTAAGCTTCTGGGAAATAAACAAGATGAGAAGCTACAACTTTGAGGTTCACAGGGAATTTTTTGTGTTGTTGCAGCAGCTGGTTATGGAGATTGTGGATGTGTTGAGTCTGTGCATCGCAGGGAAGTAGGTTGTTGTGTTACTAAAGGCTGAGCTCTAGTAGCAATGGAAATGGAATATTGGTTTAGCTGGTTGCAAATGAATAATCTAGCAGGTGAAGAATGAAGTTAGAACTGCAGAATGATTGAGCAGGTTTTGGTATGAGCTGAAGGCTGAATGCAAGCTGTGACTTTGGCTTGAATTGGAACTGGTTGTGCAGTGAGTGCTGCAATTGTAACTAATTGGTTGTATGGAGCTGAAAAGAATGATGTTGCAGCTGCAGAATTGGTGCTGCAATGGCTCGGCAGAGAGGATGCAAGCAGTGACAACCATGGTGCTATGCTGGTGTTTAATGAGATCTGACTGATGCGCAGGTGCAGGCAGTTGGAGATGCTGCTACAAAAGTTGAATGGTTGCAGCTGAGCTAAGGCAGTGATCCGAACTGTGTCGGTGCTGGTTGATAATCGTCTTGGTGGTTTTATCGGTAATGAAAAGGAATGAATGTGAATGCCAAAATGCAGGGAAAAAGCTGAGCTATGACGTGGTCCCGGTGAAGCTAGAACAGGGTTAACTAGCTTGTCGGTTCCATGAAACTGACAGGCTTAGTAAACTGAGTGGGTTGTGATTGTTATTGGGCTTGGACTGAATTTCAAGAGGGAGTAGTTAAGGATGTCGGTTGTTTGGGTTTTGGGAGGCTATAACCTAATTTTGGGAGAAACACATAAAAGGAGAATTCTTTCTCTAAATCTAAAATCTTTATTTTTACTTATGTTCTAGAGTTTGTTAACATGATAGATTTATTTCTTCTTTGGATGAACTCCATGAACATGAGCTAGATTATTATTTTTGGTTATGGATAAAGTTGATTTCACATAACATGAATCCTTGTTTGATATATTAGTTTTATCTCAGTATTATCGTTTATGATTCACCATTAATATTGTTACATGATTCGAATGCTTGTTTAGTCAAGTCGCGAACTGATTGAGTTTACTTTCGTCTTTATTGCTAGATTAGAATTTATTATGCGCAAAAGTGATACATTTCTGATTGCAAGTAGCATAATTGTGGATATTGCTTGTAGTGATACATCCTAGTAGTAACAAGTGAATCATAACCTTTGTTAAATCGGATTAGTGCTTTTACACGTTCGATTGCTTTGATTAGCCTGATTTCATAGAACTTAATGCATCTAGGGAATTAAACTTGATTAGTGCTTTTACACGTTAGGTTGTTCTCTTGGATATAATTCATATTCACATCTTTTAATGTGTTTGTTGATGATAAGAGGAGATTTGCGGGATATTCTTGCGATCAAGATATCCTAGGGCATTTGATAATAAGAGATTAAATATCAATTCTAGTTATTAAGACAAGAACATGTTAGTGAATGAAGATGAATCCTTGACCAATATTTGTTCTATTTGATTTGCTTGTTTATTTCTTTATTTGCTTTTATTTTATCTTAATTTATAAAAAATCAGAAAACCCCCCTTGTTACCTTTGTTTATATAAGAAATCGAAACAGACGACAACCTAGACCTCTCTGTGGGAACGATCTTTCTTACCCTAGCTATATTATATATTTTGAGTAGTGAGAAAGTGTAATTTATTTTTGACGCCTACGACAGCGATCACTTTTCCCCTCCAATTTCTGTGGAGGAGAAAGGGTTGCCCCCGATCCAGGTGTGGGGGTGGTGATAGCACTTGGCTGTGATTAATAACGAAGGCGACCCTTATCAGTTGAGGTGCCCCTTAGTAATTGTATACCCCTTATCCAAAGGTGGGAGTCCGAATAACACGTGTCCTCTGGGTAGTTTTTGAGCTGAAATTTCCAAAAATGATTATTTCCCAAAAATACCTACACACACATAAAACAACAAAATTAGTACAAAATTGATCACTAACATACAGAACATTGAGGACAACTTAGACATAAAAATGTGTCTATCAAATACCCCCAAACTTATTATTTGCTAGTCATCGAGCAAATCTAATCTAGAAAACTAGGTGGCCCTAGTGACCGAGTTATAATCTCGGGAGGGTTTACCAGAGGTGTACCTACAAAACCTTATACTCCAAACCCTATATACCTATGCAGAACATTGGATAGCACTAAAGGACCTCCTTGGTTGGCATACAATCATTGACTACAGGAGGAAGTACCCTGATGCAAAATTCCAATTGTTGTACACGAGTTTGCACTCAAGCATACTAAAATTCATATATAAGTGACAGAGCTCTACTCAGATAGTTTCTGGACATCATAATTGGAGTCAACCAATCACATGGATGGATTAAGAAGATGGATGTAGAGAAAAACGCAGATGGTTTTGATGTTGACTAAGGTGAACGGTGTTTCCCATATCTGTCTGAAGGCCATTACTAGGATGAACCTATCCTAATGGATTGAGATACCGGTCTAACTAATATCAACACAGCTGGCATATACAAGGGGACCAATGGGTGATAATCCTAACTCTAGGTCAACACAACTGGTATATACAAGGGCACCAGTGGTCAACTTTGTTGAATTTATTCCGGTTGGTCTGATTTTTTTTTTTGGTATCTCAATCACTCTATTTCTAGGCTTTGGAGTTTATTTATTGCAACTAAAAAGTTTATGTGATACCCCCAAACTTAAATCTAACATTGTCCTCAATGTTCTAAAGATAAAATTAAACGCATGAACAAGGAGAAACTGTTACCACTTGAAGCAAAAGAGTTAAGGAAAGATATTACCGTGTTGCATGAGCATGGGTTACCTCCCAAGAAGTGATAAGTTTAAAGTCTTCAGCCAGACACTGGAAGAATTAGTCACCTTGTAGAATCATATAACAGTAGTCATAATAACTGTGGGTCATTTGGATCAAAAAGTGTTAACTACAACAAGAGGAGACTGCAACTGACCAAGAAGATACCGAACATACCTTTGTTTAAGACAACTACATCTAGTTGTGGTTCAGGTTCAGGCTCTATAAAAGGGTCTAAATAAAAAGTTTTCATCGGTTGATTTTCCTCAAAGACATTCTGAAGATCAGGTTGAAGAATCTGGAAATACTCAACTAATAACTTAGCAGCGCATAACAATAACCTGAATAATTGGGGATCCTCTAAGTCAATTAGATTTGACTCACACAGCTGAACACAATGAAAGAGGTGGTCTTCCTTAAGAAAATGTGTCGACCCTATTCTCCTAAAGTAATTACGTTTAGTCTCAAAACTTAATAACTGACACATCTGAAAATCATATGTTCCCACAATTGGAAGAAACGTTTTTGGTGGGAAAACAAAGTCAATCTTGGTATCATATCCTGGGTTAACCACATCAACTAGAGGATGGGTTTCTAATAACTGAGCTCTCTTACGGACACAACTAGGTTCAGGAAAAAGTGTATGAAGATAATCTTGTAAGATGGTTGAGGCACAAATGTCAAGTCCTACACGAGGAAACTTAAGAGTTAAATGTAAGGCACCAGGAAAGTGATAATCACCCCCAAACTTAGAGTTTCCAGTGTCTCTAGATAGACTAGTCACAATCTCCCTAGTTTCTAGATCACCAGATTTCTGAAAATGGTCAATTGATTCTTCTAAGTTATTATTAGGTAATACATCCTTACTCATCTCTACGAGTTTATGGTCTTCTAAGACTAGTGTTTCTAAATCACTAGACTCTAAAACAGTATTCTCAGGGTAAACTCTTTCCTCTAAACCATCATCACAATCATATAAAGGATTATCAGCGAAAGTTTATAGTAAAGGCTCATTAACTAAGGTGTTAATCATAGTTACTTCCTCCGATTCACTGATAGGCACATCAAATAATGGATTATCCAACACACTGCAGGCTAAAGGATCATGAACTACCTCGTCTAGAATGGTGGTATCTTTAGTCAAATCCTCATCCTTTTGAATATGTGAATAATTATTAAAATTATTTGGATTTGTACTAGAAACAACACTATCATTATAAAGCTCAATCGGAGTAACAAATTCCCGATCACTGTGGCTACATATTTCATGTTTTTCATCAATATTATCCTTATCATAATCATCATTATAATAACATGAAAATGATTGAACCTCATCTAAACAAGTAGTGTTACCATTTCTAACCTCTTCATCTTGATAAAAATTATCCTTATTTTCACGGGTGATATGGGAAAGAATGTATTGGCAATCAAGAGTAATTCGAGCAGTTCTTTCTTCCGTCTCTAATTCAAGCCTACGTGTTGACTCAGTTAACTTACATGTTGACTCAGCTAACTTCCTGAGGTTATCTTCTAAAGAAGTTTCACTCATTTTTATCGTTCTTTCGTCCATAACTAAGTCATTTGTGTCCGCTAACTTATGTGTCGACTCAAGTAACTTACGCGTTGACTCAAGCATCTTACGTGCATCATCTAGAGGAGAGGAATTATAAGAATCTTGATCGTATGACCTGTGGGCATGTGGATAGTAATTGGGCTCACCATGGTATGACCCATAACCTTCAAAAGTTTGGCATTCCCAACCACTATTCACACTATGGTCATAAAAAGAATAATGTTCATGTTGCTCAGTCGAATAATCATTGTATTAGCTATACCAGTTCGACATCCTAACTGTAAGGAAATTCTAAAGAATCACAGAGAAGGCTGACCCGACTACAACAAGCCTATTTTATCTAGCAAACAAAAAGCATGATGGCTCCCTTAGATTGTTTCTGGACCAGCTTCCATTCTTTCGAAAAGGAATTCGTTACAATCTGAGCAAACCTCTCTGGAATCAATCCGAGTTAAAGTAAGTTGAATAGAGACGAGCGAAGCTCAGTGGATCTTTGATACCCAAGGCCTCACCGGCATTACAAGGCAGTGTATTCAATTTACAGAAACCATCATGAACTTCGAAGTATGCTCAATAGAGCAACCAATATTTTTCCAACGATTTTCCTATTAAGCTCGTTACCCTATCGGTCTCGTTCTAGTCCAAATTTTAAGGCTTAGGTTCACGTAGGTTACGTGTTTCTAAGGCGGTCAAGAAGGAAACGGTGATGAAATACGAGTCCTTATCTTGATTTGGCCAGGCCTTGCCCTTTACTAGAAAATTAAATCCGATTTCAGGTCCTCAACATATATGCATACGAAATCATCCAGTAAACCCGCTGACAGGGGATTCGCGGGTGTTTAGAATTCTTACCTCCTGTTCAAGACGGGGGATAAACCGTTGAAGTCGACTCGGGCTACCGTCTCCAATGTCAGTGTACGAACCCGAGGGGCCGAGACAGTATCGTAACTATCGTCCTTCCCTGCAACAGTTTTATATAAATTAACCCTTCCTTAGGGTTTTAAAAATAAAAATGTCCAATGTTCAATGTCCGGAAAAAAAATGTCCAAAAATAAAAGATTACAAAAATAAAACCATGTTTACAGTTTCTAAAAATAAAATAAAATAAAATATCTATATACAAAAATCTTCTTCTTCACTCCTTTTGGATTCCTCTTTTCTTTCCTTCCTTGGCTTCGCTTTTGTTTTCAGCACTTTCTCCCTTTTTCTTTAGCTCAGTTCCAAATATGAAAACAAACAAGAAATACCAAAAGGCGTAAAAAAGAACAAAAATAATAAAAATAAAACCTAAAAACAAATCTACACACAAGTCCCCGTCGGCGGAGCCAAAAATTGATCGAATTTTATATAGTGGTAAATAGAGTTGTCGTTCACTCGGACTTGATGAGATTGTTTTTAAAAATTAATAAACTAAAAGAAAAGAAAAATATATACAATATATTGTCACATAACGAAGAGAGTTACTGGGACTAGGATTTCGTCGAATTCATAACATAGGGTTCAATTTATTTATTCTCAACAATTAAAGCTCAATAAATAAAATTAAAATGGACTCTGATTTTTTCAAGGTAGATTCTCAAAAGATTAGTTGTAAATCCTAAGCATGATGTATCAAAACATTTAAGCTAAGCATACCTCATCAAATTAAATGACAACCAATTAATTCAAATCATATTTCAATTAAAACTAATGCAAAAGTCTTAAAAGGAATTAAATAATTTTACCCATGTATGAAATTCGTCTTACTCCGTCGTCCTAGTGTTGGGGTTTAGCTCATCATGTTGGAAACACGCTCAAAGTATGATTTCATTGCTCAAAAGGTGCTTACAAGGATGAAAATATATGAAAACAGAGATTCGTAACACTTATATTTGTTACAATGGACACTGTTACAGAGCGATAAAACTGAACCGTCGCTGACACTGTAGCGCTGCGACCCTCTAATATTTGTCGTTCAGACTGTAACATGAACGACTGTCCACAGGCATCTTATGTTCTTCGTGTTCTTCAGTTCCGCAGCAGCAGAAACTTCTCTCTGCAACTCGTGATTTCTCACGCTGTTGATCTTTGTTTACTCCCCAATCACTCCATACCCTCGTATGTGATCCCATCCTTCTATATATACCCATTTGGACCGAGAATAAATCCTCATAACTCCAAATAATCTCGGCAATCAATCAAGAATATTCTCTTTTACTTCCATGAAAGATACGTGATTTTTCTTCCCTACTTTACTCTTCCACACACCTGCACGGTATTGAGAGACACCATCACGCTGAAACTAAACCTCCGTTAGAGTAAAACTCGGTCTCCCCACACACCACGTCCGTAACTAACACAATATCCCGTGGATAACTTATTCTCTTTGTTTTGTTGAGAATCACTCTGTAATTCCTATTTTCTCGATTGTGAACTCATTACCACTCTTGCTTAACCGAAACAGGTTGGTACGAAGCAATAACGACAAATAAATCTCCAAAAATCTCTCCCAAATTGCTTCCAGGATATCACGCTGTAACATGATTTTTAAAGATGCTTTTTCCCGCCAATTTATGTGGAGAAGAAAGGGTTGCCCCCGATCCAGGTGTGGGGGTGCTGATAGCACTTGGGTGTGAATAGTAACGAAGGCGACCCTTATCTGTTGAGGTGCCCCTTAGTAATTGTGTTCCCCTTATCCAAAGGTGAGAGTCTGAATAACACGTGTCCTTCGTGTAGTTTTTTGAGCCGAAATTTCCAAAAATGATTATTTCCCAAAAATACATACACACACATAAAACAACAAAATTAGTACAAAATCAAGCACTAACATACAGAACATTGAGGACAACTTAGACACAAAAATGTGTCTATCAGCAGTGACATGTGAATTGAAGTGGTTGAAACAGTTGGTTGGTGATTTAGGAGTTCATCATACACATGGGATGAATCTCTTTTGTGATAGTCAGTCATCATTATATATTTCTCAGAATCCAGTATTTCATGAAAGAACCAAACATATAGAAGTGGATTGTCATCTGGTTAGAGATGTCATCATAAGGAAGATTATATCACCTTCCTACACTCCTACAACAATACAATTGGCTGATATATTCACCAAAGCCTTAGGGAAAGATCAGTTTAAGTTTCTTTTGTCCAAGATGGGCATTTGTGATCTACATGCTCCATCTTGAGGAAGGGTATTAGGAAATAGTCTATATTTAAGTGATGTGTATTACAGGGAAGTTTGAATACGTGAAGTTCACGTATTGTGTCTTGATTACCAAGACAATGAATGTATAAATATCCAAACAATTAATGAGAAATTCTAAAACTTGTCGAGAACTTGACACTCACCACATCCTAAGAATGTAAGAAGCTGATTTTGAAGTGAGGTTCAGCTATAGAATGCGTGTCCTTAGTACTTAATTTGAAGTAGTGTTGGTAGGCTAAGTAAATGTATGATTTTTATGCCTTACATAGCCACAAAGGCTTCTGCTCTGTCTGGTGCTATGTCTGTAACTAAATGAAGGTAAAAAACAACTATCTAGGTCCTTATAAATTAGTCATGCCCTCATGAGATGAGGGACCTCTCTCGCTCCTTAAGGCCAGAGTCATTGACTTCAGATTTGTGTTATTATGCAGACGCAATCCTGAATTAGCCATTCATATACCCTATTCAGTTCTGAAGGAAATGGTCTCATATATTACAATTATATTTATTGTTTGTCTTCAAGATCAGCTTCTTATTAAATTATTTTTTGGTATGACATAAACACCGACCTTTCATAGTAGACGACATAAATTGCAATTCTCACCTCGAATGAAATCTTCATTGCATTTTCCAGTCTCAATCTATAAGAGCGACTGTGATATATATATATATATATATATATAAAACTCTACAATTGATCTTTTTACTTAGAGTTTCTACTTGGATAAAAATAGTGATTGTGCTTATACGTTATCCTAAGTTTTGGCAAAGGAACTTTGTGGTGGACTTACTTCACATTTATCTTGTATTGAGACTAAGAGAAAGTGAGTAGACAGCCAAACACTTAATTCTTGTTGTTGTTAAATCAAGGGTTAAAAAAGAGTAAAGTGAGGGCCAAATACTTCTTTTAAATTTCCCACTTCCTTTAAATTTGGGTTAAGTCAGTAACCTAGAAGTCTCTAAGGCCAAGCCCTATCGTGTGCCATTTTGGTACGCTATCCCCTAATTGTAGGGAAATGCAATTACTATGATCTCTCATATCTCTTTAGAGTAGCGATATCCCTTCTCTACACGTAGAAGTGGATCAGACCTAACTCCCTTTGTAGAGTTTACAAAGACTGAGTAACTGTATGACAATAAAAACCGAACATTTAGGTAAAAAAAGAAAAATGGGCACTCAATATATTTTTTTTGATGGTTTGGAAGAGTGGTTTTGAATTATATTCTTAACTCTTTTTTTGATGGTTTGGAAGAGTGGTCTTGGACTATATTCTTAACTCTTTTTTTGATGATTTGGAAGAGAGGTCTTGGACTATATTCTTAACTCCTTATATGAAGTTATTTCTAGTAATTACGGGGTTCAAACCCCTACCTCCGCAGTGGAAGGGAGTATATCAACCATCAGACCACTTAATGGCGGGCGTACTCGGTATCCATTTGACACTATTTATATGGAAATTAAATTTCCATAAAATGCAGCTAAACATAAAAGCAGACCACATGGTATTGTTGCCTTGAAACCCATATCCCTTAACTACAAATAGGGGATAGCTAAGGGATACATGTACCACTCCATAGTGCTTGGCCTAATGGCCCCAACCCAACAGCTAACCCCTAGTTAATCTAGTTTGTGTTTCTGGATGACATTTTAACGGTGATGGATGGATATGACCGGCACAGTTCCCAATTGTAAAAGATATATATGGAGCTTGTGCCACGTTTTTCCGTTCGTACAATAATGTTACCGTACACAAGCTGGACGCGGGAAATTGTCGAAATTTCCCTCCATTTTACATGTCGATCTCGAGAATAAATTGAACGGTTATCCTTGCTTATCCTTTGAGATGTTGTCACATATTGACCTTGAGCCCAACAGACGGTACTAAAGACGCCCACGTGTTGTGCTGGTTCAGCTTTCATATGGCTTCATTCGTGGGAAATTCTCCCCTTTTATGATCTCATGTAGAACAAAGAGAGAGAAGAAAAATCATTTTTCATCTTTTCATCTCCTTTCTTTCTTTTCTCCGAAACAAGGATGAACCCTAAAATACAATCATGAACTCCTTTATCTTGTTTCTATAATCTTCATGTTAAAACATTAGTTGTTCATACCGAAGTTTCTCTGATCGATCTAGATTGTTGACTGATGTAGAATATCAGTATAGGTATAATCTCTGATTCTCAACAAATTTATGTTTTTTTTCTTTCTTTTTCTTATTTAGAGAAAACCCATGTTGGATTTTAGTTGTTTGTTGATGATTTACTTAGAAGTTAGTATTTTGATTATGTGTTTGTGATGAAATAGAAATGTATGTGTTTGTGATGAAATAAGTATGAAATGACTTTGCATGTTTCAATCTAGCTTAAAAAAGGGATGAAAACCCATCCTGCATGTTTGTTTTAAAAAAATTAGGATGTCGTGTTTTGATTCATGTGTAGCTTTAAAAAAGCCTGTTCTTATTGTTGTGTATTACTTACTCTGATTCATGTGTAGCTTTTGAAAAATAGGGATGTCGGGTTTTGATTCATGTGTAGCTTTAAAATGTCCATGTTCTGTTCTCAACTGAATACTATCAGTGGTATTTGTTGCCGATATTTTTACTGAGAATGTCAGGGTGATTCCATAGAAGAATGTTCACATTTACTACCATGTCATGTGGGGACCAGTCAACAGTGGTCAAAGATTGACTATTTTTGACTACAAAAACCCTAAGTTGCAGAAGTTACCAGTAATGGTGATTTAATCAGTTTGATTGATCTTAGAAATATAGTAAGAGATAATCTTCAGTGCTCTAAGGACCTTGAATATGATCTAATATGCATTTTGATGGTGCTAAGGCTACCTAAAGAATGATTTTTCTTTTTCTTTTTGAGTTATGGAACTCTTTGGTGGTTGATAAGTCTGTTTACAGTAATATGATCTTTGCAAGAACTGGTAGTGCATATGGTCATGTGGTAACTGGCTCAATAGATATGGATAATATGTGATGAGTCGACCATTATCACAAGTTGTAGACCTTAACAGTCCGGTTACTAGTTATATGTGGGAACTCATTTAGTTAGAGCTTACAGGTCGTCTGTTTTTATATGCCTATTAATCTTCTTGATGAAATGTGCTCAGGAGTACCGGAAATGGCAGCCCTGCTGGTAATGGAAGCCTCAATGATGCTGATCGAGAGATGATGAGACGGCCATACTGTTTCAGGATATTCAAGGTGGAGCTTAGTTTTGCAGTTAAAATCCCAATGCAGGCCATTGGAAATGTGCTCTGTAGTCAGGAATCAGAGAACTCTAAAGAAGCACTAAGAGTTTTGGATATCATTTTAAGGCAGCTTGTCGCAGAACTGTAAGATAGCTCCTGTCTAAGTTCTTGTGCTTGGTTTCTTTGCTGTTGTGTTGACTAATTTGTTTTCTTCTGATGCTGTGCAGTTAGAGAAGACAAGCTAAATACTAAAAACAGGCTAATGATCAATACAGGCAGATCTTACCTCAAAGATTAGTGCGCTTTATAACACGTTACGTCTATATCCCAACATGATGAACACCGTCAATGTGCGCTTGGTATCATATTCACTTTAACATAGATCATATCTTCATCTTCATGGTATATTTTTGGGTTTTGAACATTTTATTTTTTAATGAGTTCTTTTCAATAGTCCATATCGTCTCCAAGGGAGAAAGTTGCTACATCAAGAGCTACTTGCATATATCACGTAGAAGCTGTACAAAATGTGGTAGCTTTCATATGGCTGGTTGTAATACCTGGTTTGGAGGGAGGTTACTTCCTTGGCATCTGCCAATGCCAGTTCCGTGATACAAGTATGTAATAATTGGCAACTTAACTATAGCTGACTTTTGTTTTTTCACCATTCCATGAATATCAAATTCGGTTCTTCTATCTGCTCTTTTATATTTTTTTTTTGAGCAAATGCCCTCAAAAACTCACTATTGTGTTCTTGTTGTTATCTCAGTTGCAGATCTACGACAATGCAGTTGGAACCGGTTTTAGATTTTTCTAGTTAATAACCAATGTGTGGGGGATCTAGGTGACATTTTCTGGGCAAGGGTAAGCATTCGAAGCTCAGAATGTGTGCTTTTTTTATATAATTGTTATATCAAAATTAACCTTCTGGTACTTTAATCCTGTAGGCAAAGCGAACTTTCAGAAACCCGAGGATAAAGGACTGAAAATCTTGTATGGAGTATAAGATAACTGGGTTAAATGAACTTGGAAAATGTAAGCTTTGCATTCTACTTTTTTATATATATGTGCTCGTGCTATAGTGTATGTTCGTTTGCTGTCCATAGACAAGTATGTCTTGTAACTTGTGCACGTATGATTATGACTGACTTTGTTTTCTACCTTGAAGTGTGTGTAGTACTCAAGACCATCATCATCTTGTGGATTCTCGACGGAGCAAAGGAATGGAAAGGACGGAGATGGTGAGCCTGAGAAGATTGAAACTACAATCACCGAGTGTTTTTGTTAATATTCGCCACATGGAATTAGTTTACTCAGGGTCTCTCTCATGCATTAAGCATTAATGTAGGTAAACAAGAGCAACCCCGTTACATTCCTCTTTAGATGAGAAGAAGATAATTTCAGTCTTATGTTTTTTTGTGGATTTCTTTCGGTACAATGATGATGAGATTTATTTGTGTTTTTGTAGCTTTATACCTTGGTTTCATTGCAATGCTATACGAAGGCATTGTTCGTTCACCAGAGACCGACACTCATAGAGAAATCAAGACAGAAGCCTTAAGTCTGGATAGCAGCTTTGACTGAGGTAGGTCTCCCCTTACTGAAGATGTTTTATGACCTTACGACTATCGTGATGAATAACAAGCTCTTCTCTTTGGGCAGGCAATGAAAACACCAACAGTGCTTGCCTCTAGTTCTGAGTTTACTCGAGTCGAAGGCCGTGTAGTACAAACTCCAAGGTATTTTGTTATTTAGGTAAATCAGAGCAACCGCTGTACATTCCTATTGAGATGGGAAGATAATTTCAGTCATGTTATTTTGCGGATTTCTTTGTACAATGATGATGATGTTTATTTGTGGTTTTGTAGCCTTGTACTTTGGTTTTCATGCGATGTTATACCAAGGCACTGTCCGTTCACCAGAGATGGTCACTCGTAGAGAAATCAAGACAGAATCCTTAAGAATGAATGACAGCTTTGACTGAGGTAGGTCTCCCCTTACTGAAGATTTTTGTATGGCTTTAGGCACCTTTCGGTTATCTTGATGGATAACAAGCTTTTCTATTTGGGCAGGCAATTAAAACTAACAATTACGATTCTGAGCCAACAGTATGTCTCTGGTGTTACAGTTAGTTCCAAGTTTACTCAAGTTGAAGGCCGTGTATTACAACCTCCGAGGTATATTGTCATCTTAATATAATAATCTACTGCAACGAACGCCAACACTGAATTTCTTAGACTGATATTTTGTTTCGTACATTGTTGTTATTCCATGCTGTTTTAAAGTTGTTCAAGGTGGGTTTGCTTACGAAATAGATTTTTCTGGCAGTTGAAATTTGGCAAGGGAGAAGAGAGGCGGATGGGAAGATGGAACTTTAATCGCAAAGTATTTGTGGAGCCAATTAAGTTGACCGTTGATTCATTGTGAGAGAAGTGGTCTAGTTTGAGATCTTACCAGACTGGGAGAACAGAAAGGAATGGTGAGTTCTTTTATTCCAGTAACACTGCATCGTTATTCAGCTCGAGAAGCTACAATCTCTCATGTTGAAGTTATGTTGGTATGATGGTAGAGCCTCAATTTGATGTCTATACGGAGTCTCCTTGGTCTAAAGGGATACTGCTGCTGCTAGAGTGAAGCAGATGATTCAACAGATTTCCCCAGAACTTCCTGGAACACCCAGTTTCCTCTATCTTCTGCCAGAGGAAAAACACTGGAACATCCACGGTAGGGTTTTGCTTGTCACGTTAAATTTTACTTCTACACCTATCTTTATGTGTGTAAACCTCAAATCTCAAGGTCCTGGGAAGAAGAACTTGCTGACATATGTGATTTATGGTATAGACGCCTGCAAGAGTTGGTGACAGTTACCTTACAAATGTTCTTCTTAAGATCAATGCCAAAGTAGGTCCCTCTAAATATACTTAAATGGAGGCGTCTATACCATAAATCACATTATTTTCCTTCCTCGGTGCCGGTAGTTGAGCTTGTCTATGTTTTTTCATGTTGCAGCTTGGTGGTTGAATTCGGCGTCGGCGGTATTTTGTGTTTGTGCATGTGCGGATCTCTTTTGAGATCATAAAGTTAAATCCTCAAGTAGTGTTTCAGTTTGAGCATAAAGTGAAGCTCATTTCTGACCTTGGAGGTACGAAGGATCTTATTGAGATCTTAAAGTGTCCTTGTCAATGGGCATAAAGTGCAGCTCATTGTGTAACCTTAAGTTTATAGACATCCTGGAACTATGTATGCCCGTGAGAGCGGCCTGTCTAGTGTGGTGATTGTAGATTTTCTGACAATAGCGTTCCATTTGATCTAAGCTTAGTTATACATGATATTTTGCACAAGATTAAGATTTTTGTTTTCCAAAATGGGTGCTCACCTACCTACCGTCGTTTTTGTTTTTTTTTTGTTACTGATCCGGAGGTCTTTTGCTAAATCTTTTTCAAAAGAAATAAAAATGATTTGTTGCTTTTTAGCATCATATCATGTTTAGTTTAATAAAACCGGATTAGCCTAATCTTAATCAAGTGTGAGATCATGTACTAAATGCGAAGCTTTCTGTTTTGTGGGATGTGTACACAAGGCCAAGTACATAAGTTAATCCATAAAGTGGGCATATTAGTTGTTATATTCAGTCAGTTAAGGGATGCGTCTGAGTCAGTTGCCTTGTTTTTATCTTTCTGCCATTAGAAAGATAAGGGTTCCAAGTAAAAGAACTTAGCTTAGAGTGTTATGTTATAAGTCATTGTCTAAGACGATCATAACCCAGTCCAAGGTATTATCTTACTATACTTGTCCTTGTCTGCTGTTGTTCATGGAACTAAAGTATCTTCTATTAACAACTACTGTCTAGTAATCAATAAGGTAGAAGTCAGGTATATCTTAACTCTGCTGTTACTTCTTTACCATGTATTAATTGTATCTGTGAGGACACAAGCACGAAAGGTCGAGGTGGTAAATAATTCTATTCAATCCTGCATGAGATACAGGGATGGCGGCATAATTTGGTGAGTCCTAGCTTTGAATTCTTCTAATGCTTTCAATGCCAATTTGAAACTAAAGATGCACAGCTTATTTTGTGTAATTTCTTATTTGCTGTTGTGTTGACTGATTTTGTCTCCTTGCGTTTTGCTCAGACGGTTCCTTCTTGTTCGTCAATCCCTTTTCTACTAAAATCCAAAGAACTTTGCGGGCTTGGGAGACGTCCTTGGATGCAGGGGATTCCACTCCAGTTTCAGGCGTCACAAGGTGGTTTATCTGAGCATATGTAAGGTCTTACCCTAATCATTTCATGAGTAAGTTTTCTATAACAATTATAATTGCCCTTGAAAAATTCTTGACTCTTGTTGTTGTCTCAATTGCAGATGTTTCTACATCAATGATTTAAATTAAATAACCAGTTTTAGATTTTTGAATTAAATAACCATGGTGTCGGGGACCCAGGGAACATGGACTGGGCAACGTAGGGTAAGCATAATTTGAAGCTCAGAAGTTGTGTGCATGTATTTTTTCTGTCGGTAGAGATTATGTCTTGTAACTCATACACATATGTTTATAACTGACAGTGTTCTTTACCTCGAATTGTGTATAGTACTTCCGACCTCCTTCATCTTGTAGATTCTCTATGATGCAAAGGAATGGAAAAGATGGACATGGAGATGGCGAGCCTGAAATGATCGAAATGCCAATCACTGATTTTTTTCCGTTAATATTCGCCTCATGGAATTAGCTAACTCTGGATCTCTTCCATGCATTAAGCAACAATTTAGGTAAAATCCAGAGCAACCGCCGTACATTCCTATTGGGATGAGAAGATAATTTCAATCTTATGTTATTTTGCGATTTTCTTTCAGTAGAATGATGATGACACTTATTTGTGTTTGTGTAGCTTTGTACTTCGGTTTTCGTGCAACGCTATACGAAGGTATCGTCTGGTTAACAGAGATCGTCAATCGTAGAGAAAAGAAGACAAAAAGGTGGTTGCTTCTTGTGTGTTAATAAAACAGATTTTCTAGTTGTATTTGTAAGAGAACATACTTGCAAATCAAGTTAGGTTTGTTTTTTTTAAAACAATTAAAACACGTAATTCTTTTAAAACAATTAAAACACGTGAAAGAAATTTTCCCATAAAAAGAACTCTTAAGAACTCTTAGGTTTTTTAGACACGGGACTTGGTGCTTGGTATACACCCATATACATGGGTCGAAACATGTATCTTTTGCTCCACTTGCTCCACCCTCGTTTGTCAGTATATCCATATGAATATGGTTATATAGTGGAGCTCATTCTCTAGAATGCCCAATGTGGGACTAAAGAGATCTCTCACTCAAAGATAATGAGTGAGTTTCCATAGAATCCTTAGGTCTTAAGATTAAACCACATCGAGACCGAAAAACATTTTAGCTAAAACTCATTTTTCTCCAAAACTATATGTATGTGTCCCGCCTCTAAGGCTGAGTCTAGTGGAGGGGGGAAGTGGTGAGTTTAATAGTGTCGCCATGGTCTGAGTATAGGGTCGCCGTGAGGGAGGGAAAGAAGGTCCAAAATTATTTTAGTCACTTTATATATTTTTTGAAGATATATTTTATTTATTAGTGGGCCCAAAATCAATTAATAATGCTTATGTACGAGTTGGAGATTTTCTCTTTCATAGATGTGAAAAATACTAGAACCACCCTACTATGTGGGTTCAATATTTAAAAGCCCCCACAAAATGGATCCTCCACTATCAACTCCATACTTTCACTTTTTGATATTCCTAGACCCAAAACTTCATAATTCAGGGCCTATCAATAAGGTTGTACTTTTATAATACCTAAAGTACCCATATATAATGTGAATCGTCGGTTTATGTTCGGTTTCATTTTCTATTGGGGAAATTAGGCTCAGGCCCAACCCATGGATAACCCATAATATGAGGCCCTTAATTAAAAAAAGTTTAAATCTAGGCCCCGAGTTTTTAAAAGACCTTGATACCCTTATGCATATTGTCAAGCCCATAATTAAATAAAATTTAAATCTAGGCCCAAAATTATTAAATCTAGGCCCGAAATTATTAAAATACAGTGCGAAGGTGGAAACAGAAGTTACACATGCATATGGCATGTGTAACCAGAAGTTACACATCCTTATGATATGTGTAATGCAAAGTTACACTTGTATATATATGCAAATAAATAGACATCAAAAAAAAACACAAAAAAAAAAGTTATTACTTTAATATTCATTTACAATAATTTCTTAGCATGTGTAACTAGAAGTTACACACGCATCTGTTTAGTGTAATTGAGAGTTACATATGTGTCTATCTAGTGTAACTGAGAGTTACACATGCATCTGACTTGTGTATTCAGCGTCAACTCCAGTTCCAGCGAGACCATTACCACGTTTAAGCAATTAGCTTTTATGAAGTTATCTAAAACCTGAAATATAACAACAAGCAATCAGTATTTATACGATTAAAATGAACAGTACATAAAACAATGTATATTTCAGTTTCACAAGCATCTGACTAGTGTAGCTAGCGGTTACACATGCATCTGAATTGTGTAACTGAGAGTTACACATGCATATAACATGTGTAACTAGGAGATACACATTCATCTGGCTAGTGCAGCTAGCAGTTACACATGCATATGACTAGTGTAACTAGGAGTTACACATACATATTGATATGTGTACCCAAAATCAGTATGTGTAAGTAAAAGTTACACATCTAATTAACATGTGTAACTTGCAGATACACATGCATCTGAATTATGTAACTAGGAGTTACACATGCATCTGACTTATATGTCAACATAAAATCAGCAAATCCATCTCTAAATGAATAACACTAGCAAAAACGAGAGGTGACTATCAAGCAATTACCAGTCATAAAATAATACAGTTAACCTTGCAAGTGAATGAGAAGCTCTTAATTAAGATATCACTGCTTCAGCAGAAAGACGTTGTTAGCACTGTATTAACAGAAAGACGTTTTACAGCGCTAGTCTAGATGTACCTAAGCCATTTTCATATTATCGATGACGAAGGACATTTTAAGCAACAGAAAGTAAAGCTTCAGACAGTAATTATACTGGCAGAATAATACAAACACCTGAACCTTGTGCTAGCACATTAATATCGCAAAAAATGATCACACAACTGATTCAGCAGGGTATATATATGAACCCAGGAAAACAAAATGCATGTGTAATCAGTAGTTACACATGTAAACAATAGTTACACATGCATATTAGCATAAGTTACACATACAATCATCATGTGTAACTAGAAATTACACATCTAATTATTATGTGTAACTATAAGTATAACCTGCATCTAATTAGTCTAATCTGCATCCACTACTACTCCCTACTACTAGGACTTGATGTTCTTTTCTCAATTTCATAAATATAACCACTATAACATATCCCATCAAATTAGCATGTGTAACTATAAGTTACATATGCATATCCCATCAAATTAGCATGTGTAACTATAAGTTACACATCTAATTTGCATGTGTAACTAGTAGATACACATTTATTTGGCTTGTGTACCTAGAAGTTACATATTTCATTAGCATGTGTAACTACTAGTTACACATCCATAGTCTGCTGCCAATGCTAGTTAAACGTGCAAATTTTCATGCATATGGCTTGTGTGATGTGCAGTTAAATTAGCATGTGTAACTATAAGTTACATATGCATATCCCATCAAATTAGCATGTGTAACTATAAGTTACACATCTAATTAGCATGTGTAACTAATAGCTACACATACTTGAGATATTGAACCCAAGACCATAGTGCTATAAAATTTCCAAAGCATCTTCCATACCACAAACCTAGTAAAGAAAATATGTGTAAGGAAAACATTCATAAACGAGTACTCAGGTGGAAACGCTAGGAAATACCGACACTCATAAACTTGATAGAAGAGAAAATGAGAGAAACCTTTCCAACCATATAACTACTCTTTTCATAAAAACCTGCAATATAACATAAACTTTATATCCCAGGATGTGTAACTACTAGTTACACATCCATATAACTATTCTTTTCATAAGAACCTGCAATATATAACATAAACTTTATATCCCAGGATGTGTAACTAGCAGTTACACATCCTGGTAACTACTAGTTAGCAGAAATCATCATTAATGCATAGTTTATATAATACATCTCAGATATGAACCATTCATTAATGCATAGTTTATATAATACAAGTTGTTGTAAGCATGTAATTGTTTAGTCAATCATGTTTATAGACTTCATGCTAAACAGGGAGTTCCAGTACAAAGAGATTGTATTTATCGAATGAACTAAAAACTGAGAATCCATCTTACCTCAAGGTGCAGGTTTTGCTACTTCTCCAAAAGACGTATTCCAGCATGATTCATCCCAATCCCATCCAAGGAGTGTGTACCATTAAGCTGATAAAAGGTCCACCAATTAAATTAAGACAAGGACAGGTAGTTACCAAACAATAATAAGATAATTTTTAAAGAAGTTCACAAATTAGGGAGAGATTCATACACAACTTTCCAAAGACATGAATTTCCTACGGTAGTAAACTCCTTCCAAAATTGACCAATCTAATCCATATCTTCTCTTATTGTGGTCATCGATAACATTCATTAGCCATTGCGTAATGAACCCTCCTACTTAGCCATTAATGTAGGGATATAATAGCACAAGACCAATGCAAACTGTTGGCGTCTCCACAGCTTTATCGGTTAATAACACCACTTGACTTCTTCCTTACTCAGATAACATTCATCCCAGAACCTCCAGAATCCATGACAAATACCCACCTGGTTCACCGACCTTCACAACTAGATTCAACTGCCAAATACTCAACCATGCTCAAGCCATAAATACAACCCCAGTTCATATCCATGTAACATCCACCATACTCACACTTTCTTCTTTTCTCTCACAACCTCAATTATCTCTTAAATCCATCATAAATACCCACACATACCACTGCCTTTGCTTACTGGTGGCTTTGATAAGAAGAACAAAATCAAGTTATCGTAGAACCGCCCATTTCCAGCTATTTTATGTCTTGAAATTCCACAAATTCTTCACCTAACGGCTGCCAGAACTTAAGGCAAAAAAATTGCAGCAAAAACACTTGCACAGAGACTTACCAAGAATCATATGAACTTGAAATGGTGAAGAAGGGATAATCTTCCTGCAACATTTCCACATCCAACACAAAACACAATCATAAAATCGTTCAAATACACTATCATTGCAACAATCCCCTTCATATATATCCCACGAAAATAATCAGTAGTAACAACTTCAGCTCTTCGTTATTTTATTGCTTGAAAACAATAAGCAAAGGCAGGCATTCAATATAGTATTTAGAGATATGAATGAAACTAATAATCTGAACTGAGATTCATTTCAAATTGAAAAATTCGTAATATCAAAAATTGAAATTAAACCTAAAATTAGATCGAAACTCAGTGAAACTTACTTCCGATTCTGACTAGTATGACACATCTAATCAATCGATTGAACCACAGATCCCTTACGAATATCGCCATTGAACAGTTTCTCATTCAACCGAGTTTCTGACACAACATAATGAGTCGAATCTGAGTCAGAAACCAGTAATCAAAGTCGATCTTGCGATATTACCAGCAGATTTTTATCTAAATACTTGAACTACAAGTTTTAAGTTTACATAGCCTCAAAGAATAGCTGAAAACGCATTATGAGTTCATTTCACAGACATTTTCACCGAATTTTTATGGGTTTTGGCTTACGAAATGAACGAATCTGAGCTTAAAATGATGAGAAGTCCATGATAATTTCGAAATATGAGATCAGGGAGATGAAATGAATGAAAAAAAATGAAGATCGGTTTTGGAGACGATGAAGAAGTTTTCTAGGGTTTTTGCCAGAGCCGAGAGAGAAAAAGAACGGAGAAGAGAGAGAAAATAAATTGATAAATGAAAATATGTGTCGATATTCCTCTTGTATATATAGTAAAGGGTAGTCTTGCCATTATTAAAATTCGGAATAATTAATTATGGGCCAGATCTGAAGAAAAATTGATATTTTGGGCCTAGCAGTATCATTTTCCTAAAGTATGGAGTTGATAGTGAAGGATCCATTTTATGGGGCTTCTATATATTGAACCCATATAGTAGGGGGTTCTAGTATTTTTCACTTTTCTATTTCATTTTCTCTCTCCGTCTAAAACCAGAGCTGCTCTCATTAGATTAATTTTCTAGGGTTTTATCGATTCGGCTGTACAAGATCTAATTCTTCTGATTTGATTAGCAAGCAAATCGATCTATGATTAGAAAGAATCAATTATGTATATTGATTTTTGTTCTGCTCTATCTTCTGCTAATTTTTTTAGGGGTTTTCTGATCAAAGAGCTATGTCATCTACGACTGCCTATGTACGACGAAGAGGAAAAAATGATAAGCTTCATAGATCTCTACTTCTGTATCTACTGACGATGTTTCTAGATCTTCATTCGTTTATGAATAAGTCGAAATCGAGATACAGAGGCAATGGAAATTGTCATCAACAATTAGATCTGAAGATTCAACAACAAAAAGCTGAGAAAGATAAGTTTCTCCCTTCTAATCCTATTTAATTCAATTGAAATTCCTAATTATATGATTCAGAAATAAATTCAGAAGAAAATAATTCTTACGTCTCTTGCAAACCTAATTAACTTTGATCTTAATTGAAATTGCTTGCTCAATTCATGATCAGAGTTAAGATCTGTTATCATCTTATCCTAATCTTTCTCTTGAGTTAAAAGAATTTGAAAAAAATTTGTCGAAACTGTTTCTGGGGCTTACTGCTTAAAATTGATTTGTCTCTTAACTTGTAATCTCGATCGACAATTGAACATAAGATTCGTGATTATAGCATCTTAATCCTTATTACCCGTTGAATTGATTTGAATATTTTACTTACTTTTGATTTTCAATCTGCTCTCATATGTAGTCATATGTAGTCATGTTCAATTGCTTTAGAACTGTATTATATATGTTGGTGATGTTAAGAGGGTATATGAACTGTTACAGGTGTGCAGATTGTTGGTGGTATTGAAATGGAGTGAGGTTACCGTTTAGGAGATGTTAGTGTTGGGAGTTCAAGGTGGTTGCGTTGTTCAAGATGAGATGTTGAACCTCAGATCTGGAAGGTGAATCATATAGTGGTGGTTTGAGTCTTAACAGGGGTTGAGCTGAATGCAGGTTGGAATTGGTAGTGAATGTGAAGAATTTTGCTATAGTTACTGGTGCAGGCAGTGTGTGTATAAGATATGGAATTGATTAGTTGCAAATGAAGGCTGAGTTGGTATCGCAGTTGAAGTAAGTGGCATGACTTGTTTGAAATACAACGACAAACAAAGTATGATTACAGGATATAACTTATATACTTCTGATTGACAACTTCAATTTTGATTATGATTTATATCCTCAACGAGTAATCCATTATAGTGGTGATGAAGTTGTTGGTGAGAAGATCCACTGAGTAGAGGTTGTACTAATGGAGATGGTATCTACCTTACTGCAATCGTTTCTATGCCAACAAACCTGAACATGCTGCTCATGTAAATTAGCTGATTTCAGTTATTGAATTGCCGAGTGTTGAATTTGTAGAGTCTATAACTGTGTAGCAACGTGTATGGGTATATAGGTGAGGATATATGTCTGGGATGGTTTGTTCACTCAACTCATTTTCCATTTTACATCACTTAACTAGGATGTAGTAAGTCTTTATTGCTTAATCACCTTGTCGAGGATGCAATAGTTCATGAATTGACCTCATCTTTCTACGTTCACAGCAGCCATGGATTTGACACGATCCATCTCCTGAAAGGCAGTTTGCAAAGATGACAGATTCATCAGGAAAATTGTAAGTAGTGTTGGTACTAGTACTACTAATTCGTTGAACAATTATTATGGCTTTGACACTATCCATCTGTTGGTAGAATTTACTGATCTTTTCTTGGGGTTCTGTAAGTGATCTTGATAACTTGACTTTCGTATTTCAGTATCTGGTTTCAGGTTTGTATCCTTACTGACCTTTTTTGGATGTGTAGCTATTAGTTACACATGCTAATTATATGTGTAGCTATTAGTTATACATGTTAATTAGATGTGTAACTTGTAAATACACATGTTAATTAGATGTGTAACTTGTAGATACACATGCCAATTGAATAGGATATAAAGTCTACGTGTTAAGGATGGACTTCAACTATGATTATCATTTATATACACAGATGCAGGTCTTTAAGTTCATCCTTCAACAAACTTGAGTGTTTCAAGTTTCAGTAACAATCTTGCTCAAACAGATAAGCTACATGTTTTATGATTCTCATTACCTTGAAGTCAATCTAGACTTGTGTATCTCCTAAGTTGGATACTTGAATGCACACTAATAATGCGTAACTGAGAACAATTTTTAGTACACTCCGCAAAAGATCAATGTTTACTTCTGCTACTATCTGAATTGTGTTTTTTAAATGTGAAAAGTGATGATTCATTTCTTGATGTTAAAGTACCACTTGTTGATCACGTACCTTGAGGAGTATTCCTGCTCCATGTATTTGCTTACAAATATTTTTCTTTGTCGAAAAAAACTGTATATAGAAATTGTGAAGGTTAGGCTATTGTCATCCTGGTTTGTTCCTCTTCACTAGTGTCTAGGTTTTATGATGCCTTCAATTTTGTAAGAGTTCTCTATATTAACAATGGGCTCATGTTTCCCTACTTTTCTGTTATCCTCCAATGTCCCAATTCAGTTGGCTAGTGGGAGGATGGGATATGACTATAAAGCCGTCAAGAGATGGACTACCCAAAGGAAGATTGGATACGGTCTTCTGAGTGTGACAAAGTATACTGTTTTCCTCACTTCTCTCTGAATACTATTTTGATTATTGATGAACTGGTTCTATGTCACAGGATTTGTAAGTGATTAATGACTTATTAATGCTCTACAGATATTTGTCCCCATACACCAACAATTACACTGGTGCTTAGCAGTGATCAATAAGAAGGAAGAGAAGCTCTAATATCTTGATTCTCTTGAAGGCGTCGATATTGATGTCTTGGAAAATCTGGTATGTTTGGCAGCAATTGTGGCATTTTTCTCTTCTTTTATAATGTGGGGGAACTTGTACTCCAGCAAGTTCCAATTTTATTTTATTTTCTATTATCAAATACTTTTGGCACAACTTGGATAAAAAAGTAGTTCAGTCATTTTTATTATACTTTAGCAGAATTCCATTCAATTACACATTCGGACTTAGCTAATTTGATGAGATTGTGCTTCACTCAGCAAGTGTATTTTCTAGTTACACATCCGTTTATGATTTGTAATTTCTGGTTACACTTGCATTTTAACTGATTCATTGAACTATGAATCACACGTGTATATATATCAGCATGCTTTTGATTTTTGGTGTTTGTTCGTTTTTGTTTGTTTTGCTTACTACATGCCTTAAGTATGATGCCTTTAGACTTTAGGAGTTTGTTAAAAAGTTCTCTTGTATAAAGGGTAAGCGTTGGTAGGGACTATTAGCTTGGATATATGATGTCTTTAGATTTTATGAGTGCTATATGGATGTGTAGATACTAGTTACACATGCTAATTAGATGTGTAACTTCTAGTTATACATGCTAAATACATGTGTAGCTACTAGTTACACATGATAACTGGATGTGTAACTTATAGATACACATGCTAATTTGATATGATGAAAAGTCTAAGTTTTTTTTTTGTGCAAGCTCTTATGGAATTGGATATCAAGCAGATTCGATGACACTGTAAATTGTACAATAAGCTGCATAGTCTAATAAGATCATTTTACTTGTATATGTATTTTAATGAGTTTTCATTAAACTGCTGGGTACACATGCCATATATTGTTGAAAAGCGACTGAAATCTGAGCAGACTGCATCTGTAAGCTTGTTTTAAATCAATTGTGTATCTTCTGCTCCATTTTCACTTGTTTACACTCTATATCGATGTACCATATCCAAATGTTAGATTACTCAACAGGATGGGTTTATATTAATATCGTCCATGCAAAGAAGTTTATAACTTGTAGTCGTTAAATGATTCAGATATGAACCAGGACACTGCAGAGAACAATTCTGACTTAATAGTAGGTAACAATGTTAGCATCTTTCATCTGTTTTACTAGTGTATGATCAGTTAATGGCAGTATGCTATTGTAACTTTTAAATCCATTGCAGATACAATGGCGTGCGCTTGATGAGATTAATACCAGAGTTTATAATGGACGTGTGCGTGATTCTAACTTGGCAAGCTAAGATTGATCTGTTTTTTACATATCAATTGGTGAGTGTGTTAACTTGGAAAGCTAAAAGTATGTGTAGCTACTAGTTACACATGCTAATTAGATGTGTAACTTTTAGGTACACCAGCTAAATGGATGTGTAGCTACTAGTTACACATGATAACTGATAGACATTGAAAAGCTTCAAGATGCAGGAATTTACACCTGCAATAGATTGACGATGCATGCCAAAAAAGTTAAACTCACTTTTTGATTTTGGATCTTAAGTTCTTGAGAATGTCACGATTTTGTCAAAATTTTAATTGATTTCTTTTCTTTTTTGTGGAGTTTAACTGGTATTTAAAGGATTATTAAAAGCCAAAGTTGATAGAATCTGTGAAGCAGCCGAGAAAACAGTTGTAAGTATTTAAATCATCTTCGTAAACTACTCTGGATTTTGGATTTGTTGATTGTGTTACTTCCTTTCATTTTTGTTCATTTCTGAATGTTGGATTTGTTCGTCGTTCCCTTGCTCAGAATTTCAGTTACATTATTGGAACCAATGCCTTGTTTAGACTAAGATCCTCTATATGTTTCCACTTGAAAATTAAAGTAATACATTTATTTTCTATACTATACTTGTATTTTTTTTGCTTTTTGTTCATCCAACCTAATCCATGGATGTTTATTTCGTTGCAGATATGCAAGCATTTTGGAGGGAGACAAGAAGGAAAGGCAAAGATTTAAACTTCATAAAAACACAAATCAGACGCATGTGTAACTCTCAATTACACTAGATAGATGCATATGTAACTCACAATTACGCTAGACAGATGCGTGTGTAACTTCTAGTTACACATGCAAAGAAATCATTGTAAATGAATATTAAAGTAATGCATGTATTTTTTGTATGCGTTCTTTTTTATGTTTATTTTTTTGATGTGTAACTTTGCATTACATATGGCATAAGGATGTGTAACTTCTGGATACACATGCTATATGCATGTGTAACTTCGGTTTACACATTCACACTGTATTTTAATAATTTTGGGCCTAGATTTAATAATTTTGGGCTTAAATTTAAATTTTATTTAATTTGGGGCTTGACAATATATAAAAAGGCATGGATGTCTTTTAATAACTAGGGGCCTAGATTTAAACTTCTTTTAATTAAGGGCCTCATATTATGGGTTATCCATGGGTTGGGCCTTAGCCTAATTTTCTCTTCATAGATTAGGAGTGGTCATTCAAAAAGAACCCTGATTTTGGGCATACCAAAATCTTTCTAGGCATACAAAGCAATAGTCCCATCTTGGGTGACCTTATAAGGGGTAACCTATGGGTAGTTCAATTACCTATATGCCCTTAATACAAAAATCTAAAATCAGTTTTCTAGAAAATCAAAATCAGTTTCCCTTAACATCTCTTCTTCCTCCTCTAGCCGAACTCTTCCCCTCTCGGGGAAAAAAAATTTTCATCACCGTGATTAATTGTCGATTCGTAAAAATTTGATCGTCGATTAAACTCAATTACATAATGACTCGTACCAAGAAAAGCTGGGACTAGGCAAACCAAATCGTCTTCTAATCCATCAATTGAAGAAGAATAACCAATTGAAGATGAAGGTGTAGAAACTGAAATTGAACCAGAAATTGAACCAACTGCATCTCCAACTCCGGAAATGAGGATAAGAAAGTAAGTTTTACAAACCAAATCTCCTATTTGATGTTTTTCATCGATTAAATGACGGTTACAGTGTTGGGTTCGGCTCAAAATTGAGTTGCGTTGTTAGCCGAATTGTTCTTCACAAAAGTTTCCTGTAAGTGTATATGAACAGTTCGGCATGAAATATCATGAAATTTCAAGCCGAACCTAGTCACAAATAGAGATGCATAGGGGTTCGGCGTATTCGATAATCATAATATGTGCCGAACCTAGCACATTTACGAGGTTTGGCTATTGCGATATTCATATTATGTGCCGAACCAATACAAAATTCTTACCCCAATAATTATCAGGAATATAAATGATCAGGTTTGGCTTATATAATACTTATGTAAATAGCCGAACCATGTACTACCAAAAGGTTCGACGCTTACGATTTTCTCAATATAAGCCGAACCTAACATAATTTTTCTTCCATATCACACAGGATCAGGTTCGTCTCATTATGACATTTTTAAACAAGCCGAACTAGTTGGTTCGGCTCATAATAATAACACTGTCAGCTTGCCGAACTGTTCATTAGTTGTCAATATCCAGGTGGGTTCGGCTGATATATTAAGCCGAACATATTCCAGACTCGCCGAACCTTAGTGAAAAAACAACAAACTTTTTATGATTTTAAGCTACAAAAGTGAGATTAAACATAAGATAGAAGTGTACCTTCCTCATCCATTGGATCAAATACAAGTTTTTTTTCTCATTTTCCCATTCTCCTTCTCCAAAAAAATCTAACTAAATAATCTTAAAACTAATCACTAATCAAAATTATTTTAACTAATCATTTGTATTAACACTAATCCTAAAAGAGCAGATTTGCCATTAAAAAAAATTTGGTTAAGGGGCTTCTGATTTTGTTATTTCACATCCATTTTTGTCTTTACTAGGTATGCGTAATAAGATTTTGGTATGCCCAAAATCAGGGTTCTTCAAAAAGGAGTTGGATCTCAGCTTGTTGCTCGGCTTCCGACTAATTTTTACCAGATGATATTCCTTCTAAGATGTAATGTTTTCTTCTCAAATAAATATTAATTAAGAATATATTTTATTAGATTTTTTTTACGAATAAGTTAACGAGAGAGGATTGGTCCTTGGTTTTTTTATTTTTCTCGAGAGGTTTGTTTCCTCGCCCATGTCTGTCTAAATCTGCTCCAACTTTCCCTGCTTTCGACCAGAGAGAAAGGGGATTTGAGTATACACCAAGGTTTTTAATCACTTTTATCCGCTCTTTCACTCCACTAGATTTAGCCTAATAAGGTTGTTGATTCTCCATGGCTTCAAGCCTTCAATAATCACATGATGAAAAAAGAGCTTAAAATCCTGTAGAAAACTTTCAAAAGAAGTGCGTAAAAATTAAAGCTTGAAAGAGAACTAGAAAAATTTCCAAAAATTAATAGCAAAAAATGACAGAAATCAAATACTAAAGCCAAATTACGACGTATCATTTTGCTTGGGTATAGTTTTGGTACAGCTAAACCAACATAGAGCAACATTGCAATAAATATGGCACAATTATGACAGAGGTGCATTTCTTGGTTTATGGTGATAGAAACTTAGTTTCCAAATATTAAATACCAATTTCGGTAAACTATTATTCAGATCCGATATTTCATGTCCAAATTGATACAACCTGTCCTGGAAAATTTAGGACCAACCATAGTACTACCATTAAGATACGGGGAACCCACAATCGTCTAGGTGCAAGTGCAACAAAACACGGGTGGTAATGTTGGTCCTTGCTATAATCTTTCCAAAGATAAGTGGGATTGGCATGACTAATTCTGGAAAGTTTGAAAGATTCTAATGTTTATCTGGTTATGAAGACTCCCAAATATTATGATAAAGTCCCTTAAGGAAATTTTTAAAAGCTAGACATTTATTATATTAAATCAGGAAAGAAAACCATAAGAATAGAAAATATTCACTGCAACAAAAATGACATGATAATAAATTTTCTAAGCAACTAGTTTATTGTAATTAATTCTGGCATTTCAACAACCATAATTAATTTTTGGATACCCATATTGAAGGTTCCATAATTCAATGTAAACGAGGAATATGTGGCCATGAATATATTGCGTACATGCATCTTATCAATTAAGACATTATATAAAACACCACCAAAGAAAGTAGTAATAGCCATTAGCAGTTTTCATTTCAAGGTTGTTCCTACCGACTCCAATCATAATGTTATCAAAATCATCATTTTTAGTTTTAGGGTCTCCTGCTACCATTTTCTTCGCTCTTCTTACTTTATCATGTGCATTTTCAGATGGTAATGATATCGCGTCTGTATGGAAGAAGAAAACTGTCACCGTGGAAAATGATATAGATCCAAAAATAGCTTTAAAAATACATTGCAAATTAAGTGAAGATGATTTTGGTGAGCATACGTTATATTACTAACAAATTTTCTACTGGAAATTTAAGGTTAATGTTTGGCAGACAACTAAATATAAATGCGAATCAAGTTGGTATGATCCCAATACAAACAAGGACCGTGTAATGGAGTTTTTTGCTTACAACGCAATAAAAGATTGGATGATACATTGTGAACATGATTGTAGGTGGAGCATTCATCAAGATGGTGGCTACCTTGGAGATGGTTATCTTACAACTCAGTTTCCGCCTAAAAAAATGTTTTCTTATCATGAATGATTCTAGACTGACAATGGAGGATCTCGTGAAACTATCCTTAACCCCAGCGCTCCTAATATTTTAATTATCTATTGTTTCATTATGTATTTGAGGTTCTTAATGTATTTGATTCTATGTGAATCATAATAATTATTAAATAATTAATATAATCTATATATTATAAAATTTCACTTTGTTTTGATTCTATGTACTTGAACCTAATCATCCGCAAGTTATTGTTCCATGGTAATTCGGCATGGGAGTGAGTTATTAGAGGTAATTTGAGGATCTTTGGGTAATCAACAGAGAGAAGGAAATGAAACCAATATAGATGGATAGTAATGTTGGTCCCTAAGGATGGTGATTTTTTTGATAATAAGATAGAACATTAGTCCCTAAAACTACACTTAGGTACACCGTCCTAGGATTTATGCTATTGCAGGGGTTCGATTTCTCATCTTTCCTGAGGGAGGAATCTTGGTCCCCGAAATTGATGAAATAAAACTGAAAAAGCGGGGGTCTAACAACCATACCCTATATTTCGCTTAGCAATCTGTATGGACAAACTCCAATATACTTTTAAGAGAATCAACTAGACATTCAGACTCAATCTTAATAAAAAGTATATCAAAGAGTTATATCTCAATTTCTCGATTCAATACTTACTCAAGCAAATAGAAATCTACGAGTCTAATTGAATACAATAGAAATCACTTGAACGGTACCAAAGACCAATGTTTAAGGATCAATCAAGGTCAATCTACAACCAAAGGTTGGATTTACCAATTGATCGATTCAGCGCACAACCTGTGATATTTCAATTATATAATAAAATATAATGCGGAAAAGAAATAACACAGACACCAGAAGTTTGTTAATGAGGAAACCGCAAATGCAGAAAACCCCAGAACCTAGTCCAGATTGAATATACACTGTATTAAGCCGCTACAGACACTAGCCTAACACAAACTAACTTCGGTCTGGACTGTAGTTGAACCCCAATCAATCTCACACTGAACCAAGGTACAGTTGCGCTCCCTACGTCTCTGATCTCAGCAGGATACTACGCACTTGATTCCCTTAGCTGACCACACCCAGAACTAAGAGTTGTTACGACCCAAAGTCGAAGACTTTAATAAAAATCTGCATCACACAGAAAAGTCTGCAGGAATAGATAAATCTGTCTCTCACAGAAATACCTACGAGTTTTGTTCTGTGTTTTGATAAATAAAGGTGAACATGAACCAATTGATATACCGGACTTATATTCCCGAAGAACAACCTAGAAATATCAATCACCTCACAATAATCTTAATCGACTAGAGAAACAAAATATTGTGGAATCACAAACGATGAGAAAAAAATTTTTGTGACTACTTTTCTATCTTGCCTATCAGAGAAATTAATCTCAAGCCAATCCTTACGGTTGTACTCAAATACGATAGAAACAACAAGATCAGATCACACAACTATATAGAAGATAGTTGGGTCTGGCATCACAATCCCAACGAAGTCTTTAAGTCGTTAACCTACAGGGTCTCGATAGAAACCTAAGGTTAAAGGAGAATCGAATCCAGATTATAACTAGTATCACACATGAGGTGTGGGGGATTAGGTTTCCCAGTTGTTAGAGTTCTCCTTTATATAGTCTTCAAATCAGGGTTTGCAATCTAAGTTACCTTGGTAACAAAACATTCAATATTCAGCGTTAGATGAAAACCTAATTAGATTCAAGATAATATCTTTCAACTGTTAGATCGAACTTAGATTTTTATACATACATGAAATATAACTTCATTTAGGTTTGAGTAACCGTACCTAAATGCGTACAAGTCGTTGGTTCAACGGTAGCTCACCATAGGTTAGCCATATAAGCACTTTCATATCAACCTTATTCTTCTTTACCATAACTAGTTCAAATGACTCAAATGAACTAGTTAGAGAGTTGTTCAATTGCTTAGTTCTCATAGAAGTATACAAGACAAAATCGAAACAAAAACAGTTTTGATTCACTCAAATCAATTCATGAACATTATAGCCACGGTCAAAGATTGCATTCCTTAATATATAAATGTATTAGTTCACGAATTAAACTGTTTTTAGAAAATAACCTCCTTAAGTACGCATACTGGTTCGCAGACTTAAGTACCTGGATTAAGTTTGTTTTCAGTTCACAAACTCAAGCAGAAATTCACGGGATGTGAACTTCCGGCAGTGCGCGTACTGGTACGCGGACTTTAGTTCCGGTTATCCTGAGCAGCAAAGTACGCATACTTTGGTTCAAGGATATTGTACTTACACACATATGAGATGTATCACAATGTTTATTATCCAACCATGGTTATGTATTCTGAACTCTCATTTCAATAAGAGAACGTTATATAGTTGTTGTTCACAAACTATTTTTCGTCAAAGCGATTTTCAAGTGATTGAAACTAATATGACTTTCGTCACTAGTAAATATGAACTTGTCCAACGTGAAAGCTTACCAACACACATTTCGAGAAATAGATAAGCGAGATAAACTCAGCTCGAAATAGTACATGTGATAGATAAGTTCAAGTCTCCACATACCTTTTTGTCGATGAAGTTCCACCAGATCTTTGAGTAGTTCTTCGTCTTTGCATGATGAACGTCGTGGAGTCTAGAGCTAGGCCTGTCAATATTTGTCCGATATCCGGTATCCGTTTCCGAGTATACGAGATCCTATAGGTTTTTATCCGTTTTATCGGATATCGGATATCAGATCGGATATTTTATCGGATATTTCTTCTTTAACATATCGGAAACGGATTAGACCCCATCCGAAATGTTAATATCCGATAGTATAGGAACTTATTTGTAATTTATCCTAATTTCGAGTCTAGTATCGGATATTATCGGATATTGTCGGATAAATATCCCATAAATGTCAATTATGAAAATGTTTTACAAGGGTTTTTAAACTTTTTTGTTATAATCTGATACTATCGGATATTTATCGGATATCCGACAGCTTAGCCTATCGGAATCGATATCTGATTTTGATATCCTATAGGATATTATCGGATATCGAATATCCGGTAGTGCTTAACATGTCGGATATAGGATTTCTAAATATCCGGCGGATATTCTTCCATTGACAGGCCTATCTAGAGCTCAACTACACTTTTTATCCTAGTCTGAGACTTAACTATTAATAGACTAGAAATCAAGACTTATAGTTTTGACAACTAAACTTGACAAACAAAATTGAGATAGCAACGCTTGCGAGTTCAACCGAGCAGTGCTCTAACAATCTCCCCCTTTGTCAATTTTAGTGACAAAATTATCAATACGTATGGAATACGAAATAAATAAACTTTGCAGCTTCTCTTCCACATGCATGATCTCCTTGGTTCTTCAACATTACTCGAAATCTTCGTCACTTCCAAGGACTCAAATGATTCCAAAGATATTCAATGCAGCATCATCGTTGTTGAAGATCCGTAGCCATAACAATGAGAAAAAAAAGCTCTCGATCATTGTTACACAATGTCATAGTATTATTACACAACATCAAAGTTCAATTGCATCACAACTTTGACAATAATACTATGGTGATATGTATCACTCCCTCTTAGTCAATACTACATCTCACATGAAAACCACTCCCCCTTACATAATGATCCGAAAACCATATGTATTTGTAGTGCGAACTACACATTAATGCTCTCTCTTTTAGTCAATAAAATTGGCAAAGGTACGAAAACTAGTGGGATCCTCATGAAATTTCCATAGAGACACTTCATGACAAAAAGAAAGTACATATCAACTTTTTAGATGCAATCATATAGCCGAAACTAAATGCTTTCATCAAGGAGTTTATAAAGATACAAGATAACCCCTATGATATTCCACATCCGCACTCCCCACAAAGATTTGGCAATTAACCACAAGTTTAATTAAGAACTCTCCCCCATATAATGTCATTCTCGAGAGAACAACAAGAGCGACCTTACTTTCAGAAGAAAAGGAGGATTTCTTTAGATATTAAAAAATCACATAAGAGTATGAATTTGTATCCAAAAGAAAACTTACAGAGTCGCACAGTACATACATAAAAATGTGGACCAGGGAAGATAAATATGTGGAATAGACAAAGATTCATTCTATTTCTCATCACCATTTGTACAATGACATATAATAAACATAATCTTTGTAAACAAAAGCTCATCCTATCTTCCATCAATATTTGCATAATGACATACAATAGGCTTATCTTTTGTTTTTGTCAAAAGTTCATTCAATCCTTTATCAATACATGCATATCGACATACGAAAGACTTAACTTTTGACTTCACAGACGCAAACACACATATCCCATAACAAATTGCAATATATAAACCCATAAAGATTAATACTGAAAAATCATCTTCCAAACAACTTTAGAATTTAAGTAAATAAATCTAAAAACAATGAAGATGAAAACGTTATGTTAGAGCATTGCTCAGTCGAACTCGCATGCGCTGCTATCTCAAGCATGTTTGTCAATATTAGTGATCAAAACTATAAGTCTTGATTTCTAGTCTACTATAGATAAGTCTCGGACTAGGATATAAAGTGTAGTTGAGTTGAAGAACTCCATGGCGATCATCATACAAGACGAAGGACTACTCAAGGAACTGGTGGAACTTCATCAACTAAAATGTATGTGGAGACTTGAACTTATCTATCACTCAAAGTCTATCTACTCTATCTCCTATCTTGAGACAAAATTCGTTTTGCTATATAGACTTTGATTATACACATTTACTATTTCGAGCCCAGTTTATCTCGCCTATCTATTTCTCGAAATATGTGTTGGTAAGCTTTCGCTTTGGCCAAGTTGATCTTTACCTAGTGACGAAAGTCATGTTATGTTTCAATCACTTTGAAAATGGCTTTGACGAAAAATGGTTTGTGAATAACAACTATATAACGTCCTCTAAGAATGTTTCAATGATTGAAATGAGAGTTTAGATATATAACCAATGATGGATATAAGCATTGTGTGGAAACACATATACGTATAAGTCCTTTTTCCTTGAACCGAAGTTTGCGAACTTTGTTGATCAAGAGAACCGGAACAAGAGCCGCGAACTCAGTCCGCGAATTGGCGGAAGTTCTCGTCCCGAGAAAATATGCTGGAGTTTGAGAACTCATTCCGGGAACTTAAGTCCGCGCACTAAGTCTGCGAACTTAAGTTGGTTATACCTAAAGACGATTGTTTGTGAACTTATTTATATTAACTAAGGAATGAAAATTGCAAACCGTGGCTATAAGGTTCATGAACCGATTCAAGTGAATCAAATCGTTTTTGCTTCAATCGTGTCTTGTATAGTTACTAAGATTTCCTTGCAATTGAACAACTCTCTAACTAGTTCATTTGAGTCATTTGAACTAGTTATGGTGAAGAAGAATATGGTTGATATGAAAGTGCTCATATGGCTAACCATTTGGTTAACTATTGTTGAACCAATAAATGTACATGTTTGGGTACGGCTACACGAAGCTAAAATCGTGCATTACATTTGTGTGTAACAAGCTAAGTTTTCGATCCAACGGTTGAAAGATATTAGCTTGAATCTAGTGACTAAAAGCACTAGGGCATTTGAATCCACCCAATAATCCTAAGCTAAGGCAATACCTATTCAAATTATGTTCTTGTTCCTTTCCAGATAAAACTACAATGAATGATCTATCAGTTAGTCTCCCTAACTCACCCCTAGTATAAGCTGTCTTCTTACAGCACAACCTATCACAGGCTCATTTGGTTCAATTAGCTAACTGTCATTCCTTTATCAATTAAGCACATTTCTTCCTCCATAGAGGTCTCAAATGGATGACTTATCAACCAACTTCACTAACTCACCCCTAGTATCAACTGTCTTCTTACAGTACAATTGATCACAGGCTAATTTGATCCATTAGCTAACTATCATTCCTAAAGCAATGAAGCACAACAAGAACAACAACATGAACATGAATTATCTTAACATATGATTATGGGTTTCATCAAAACCCTAGTTATTAAATTATAACATGATGAACACAATACTGAAAATAAACTACTAAAACTTGGTGCACCGGCTACTCCGGGCATAACTCTAACACATACCCACAACATCTATTTATACTCAATTACACTTTACAAGCAAAACCCCCAAAACAGTAAATTAGGGTTTCTGAAAATTGAAATTCAGTTTACCTAATCCTTGATAATGACTTCTGTACGTCGACCCATTCTTCTTCTGACTCTCCTGCTCCTCTCCATGCCTTCCAATTGCGTATCTAACTCGACCTAATTCATTAATTTTATCATCTAGGGTTTCAGAGAAAAAAGAGGGGAAATCGATGAATTAGGTGGGTAGAGTGGTAGGGAAATGATGGGAAAGGAGATGGGTTGTTGTAGAGTGGTGATGGTGGCTATGGCAGGTGGAGAAGGTGGTTGTGGCAGTGGCAGGGCGTGGTGGTGATGGAGTTGCAGACGGAGGTGAGGGGAAAGAGAAGAAAAAGTCGATGGGAAATTTGGGTAAAGTGTGTTTGGTTCGGGTATAGGGAATTTGGTGTTTGGGTGTTGATCGGGTACAACGAGTTTGATGATTTGAGAACCTCAGCCGTTGGATGTGGAATTGATAGATCAATCTGACGGCGAGATAGAAGGGAGCTTGTAGCGACCGTTGGATGAATAATACATCAAAATTAACGGCGCAGATTAGAGTTAGGTGTTGTAGTGTGAAGCAGGATCTTCAGATTTTGATGAGCGACGATGAGGCGACCATAGGATGCTGAGATGATCCAATCTGACGGCTACAGGAGAAGTGGGCTATGGATATTGGAAATGGGTTTGGGTGAGGGTTTTGGGCCTTGGGTATGCCAAGCCCATATCTTCTTTAAGGACAATTCTTCTTCTTCAAGCCCAGTTCTAGCCTTTTGGTCTTGCGCACAACATTCTTCGCGGCTTCCTTGTGTAATTCCTCCCGACTTTTCACTACTTTTCTGCTCTTTTCGCTCTGCAATTCATCCAAGCTTTATTTGGTACCTAAAAATACAAAATTAATTAATAAAAATATTTATTCTTGAAAACAATGAAAATACAGAATATGAGTTAAAATGTAGAATTAATGCACAAAAGATGAGTTAAATGCCAAGAAAAATATATAGAAATATGCACTTTTTAGCACTCATCAAATACCCCCAAACCTGAATTTTACTTGTCCTCAAGTAAAACAAAACTTAGGAAATCCTAACTATACCACTGTCGCTGGTCTCTCGATTGCATTTAGCGAATGCAATAAGCCTTTTAAACCACTAAGTGTCCCTAGTGGACGAGTGAAGTCTCGTGAAGGTTTGCTTAGAACGTACCTACAAAGTTCTAGGTCAAAATATAAGCTCAGATTCCATCAAATATGACATGTGCAAGTCAGTTTAAGCTCACAGCAAAATGGAGATGTCAATCTAGCTATCAAAGGCACAATCCTAGCACTGATAACAAATAAAGACATGTGATAAGAGTGTAAAGTGTATCTACACATGTGTAAAGAAAGATCGGATGTTATGACTACTAATCACCAAGAGATAGTTTCTCAGGCTAAGAACCAAGGTCGAAATCTAGCTAGCTGTCCGGACTTTACGAGAATTGTGAATGAGTTGGAGGTATTTCACAATTACTCGCGTTGTACATCAATGGCATGCACCCTTCCTTGCTTACTATAATACAACAAAAGACTCTTTACGTGACTCTTATTTACATTGACTACTCTCTTTTATTTTTGGAACAAGAGAGGATGGAATTGATAAATACTTGATTGATTTTTTTTTTTTTTTTTTTTTTTGACAAGGTAACACTTTTGATACATAAGCAAAAAGAAACAAAAAATTACATGACACTTTGCAAGAGGTAGCCCTTTTTGATGCACCCAGTTAAATTCGATGGTTGTTTTTCTTAATGTAACCTCCACCTTCTATCCCAACCAACCAAAGAACAAGCTAGTCAAGTTTCGTTCAGTATTCTAAAGTGATTGACAACTAAAACTTCCGATAGAACACCTCAAGGATGAGGCTATACATGTATTGGTAGATCGTGCGCGTGCAAGTTTCTTATCACTATGTGAATTGTGCTAGAATCAGGGTGCCTAAATATCTAGACTAAGAATCCTAAAAATTACATATTTGCACAAGAGTCAACATTTCAAGGTAAATGAGCTCGATTTTTATGATTTTTAATTTTTTTTGGAATTTTTTAAATTTTTTCAAAAAGAGGGAGTTCTGTTTTCAATTATAACATGTTATCGTGGTATCTACTCTATACCCCCAAACCTAAACTAAACATTGTCCTCAATGTTTCTAATGATAAACATATTCATAACTTGGACAAATCAGAAGAACATGTTGAGTTTTGAGAGAAAGGAAAGAGATTACCCGATTTGACGAAAGAAAGAACCGAACTCCATTGTTCATGGTTAGAATCCAACATATTTCAGCCGCGATCACCATGGAGTAGCAAAATATAAAGAAAACATAAAATTTCACTAAAAACTACCTACCAGGTTATATACAAAAAATTCACTATATACATAAAGTCTAAAGAGTTGAGGATCAACCCAAAAGACAAAGTGTTGAAACATAGACAGTTTCAAAACACTAAAATTGGACTGAAATGAGAGCGAGAGTGAAAAACCGAATGAATCACCCCTAAAACTAAATTTTTCAACAGTTTTACTTTTAAGCACAAAATCTAACAATTTTAGGGGTGCAGGATTCACAAGGTCTAACTGAAAATGGACTTTGTTTGGGATGGACAAACATGCATATTCCAACCGTGGCTCCTTAAAAGTATTGTATTTAGATGCAAAATAGTCCAAGAGGACTTGAGAGGCACACAGTTCCAATCCTAGGTTGGGAATCTTCAGAAAAGTTGGTTTAAAATTTTTGTTACAAACCAAATCTAGGTTGGGTGGAATAATCTCAATCTGTGACTTAGGCAAGAAGGTGACATCTAAGTTTCTCACATGCATGAGATCAAAAGTACCAATATTATCAGTCACATCAGCATTTTCTAAATCATAATCAAGTTGTGTAGCATGCTCATCATCACAACACAATTTCACAAGTCCAAATTCAGAATCATGGTTATCCGAAATATCCAAATTAACATCAAAAGAAGCAATATATTGTGGCTTAGTATGGATCAGACACATCAACTATATTTTCATGCATATGATCATTAGTGTCAACAGAAGATTCAACATTACCTAAGTCATGCTCTTCACAGGATAACTGCACAATATCTAAATCAGTAGCCTCATCACATGTATATGGAATACTAGAAGAAACATCATTCATGAAGGTCGGGGCAGAAAAGCCTAATGTATTTGAACCCAAAGGTTCCATAACATTTTCAGCATAGACATGTTCTTCTAATATCATCATCATAATCATCATCATCACAAATACATGAAAATCCTACTTTGTCAAAACCATTAGTGTTTTTCGTCCATACATCTGCCTCTAAAATAGGTGAATATGGATTGACATTTTCAGCAATAGGGTATGAAACACTATATCCAGAATTAAGCTCATTGGGAAAATCAACATCTGACTCATGGTGATTACCCATATCATGTGGCATGGTCCTAGTTTCCCTATAGGTTTCCCACTGATGGGTTTTCTTGCAACTTCAGCTAGAAATAACCATGCATCGTCCACAGTTTTATCAATGAATTCACCATTACACATAGATTCAACCAAGGCTCGAGACTTAAAGTCTAGTCCCTCATAAAGAATGGCGACCAGTCTCCACTTCTCGAGGCCATGATGAGGACACTCAAACAACAAATCATTAAATCGTTCAAAATAATGAAAAAGTGTTTCTCCATCTAACTGGACAAAACAATTAATACTTCGACGAATAGAGATGGTCCTATGATGTGGAAAGAACTTTCCGACAAATTGATTTGTGAGTTGGTCCCAAGTGGTGATTGACTGCGGTCTCAGATTGTAAAACCATGTTTTAGCCCTTTCCTTTAGAGAAAATGTAAACAAACGCAATTTCAAAGAGTCTTCGGACATATGATCAGGTTGCATAGTCCGACAAATTTGTTCAAACTCTCTTACATGAGTATAGGGGTTCTCAGAATCGAACCCTCGAAATATAGGAAGTATTTGTATCATGCTTGCATTTATTTTAAAAGGGGTATTGGTTTGAGGTAAGACAATACATGATAATGGAATTTTTATTGTGGGATACATGTATTCATGGAGAGCACGAGGTTGGCCCATATTGAAAAGACACAACGCCCACTATTTGGTTTTAAAGTGTTTTCAAAAATTTGGTTTTTTATGGGAAAATTTTGGTTTTTATGGGTTTTGAAAACTTTGGTTTTTATGGGATTAAAAATTTGGTTTTCGAAATTAGGAGCAATTTTTTTTTTTTTTTTTTGTGTTGGGTTTTGAAGCCCAAATTTTAGTTTAAAAGAAACTACAAGCCTAACAAACAACTAAATTACAAGCCCAAATAAAGAAAGAAATAAAAATAAAACTAATTATTACAAACCCACAAAAAAAAAGAAAATAAAAATAAAACTAAAATTATTACAATCCCAAATAAAAAATAAATAAATAAAAGAAATAAAATTAAAATAATTATTACATGCCCAAAAAGATAATTACAATTACAAGCCCAAAAGAGAATAACAATACAAACCCACAAAAAATTACAAGCCCAAAAAATTTGGGTTTGGGTTTAGGCTTACCATTTTGGAGGGAAGCCCAGTTAGGCTTTGGTCCCTATTTTTTTCTGTTGCACAAGCCCAGTTGGGCTTTGGATCTTCCTAAACTTTTGTTGGAGAGGCCCAGTTGGGCTTTGGCTTTCCTTTGGCTTTACAACAGAAGCCCAGTTGGGTCAACCCAACAACACCAGGCAGCTTGGAGAAGGCAACACCAACAAGAATGGCTAGCTGCACCAGGTTCACTCCAACTGCACCAGGGCAGCCTAGCAGGCAGCAGTACAACAGCAACAAGCAGCAGCAGGGCTACACAACGCTCAGCAGCAGCTGGTGAGAACAATATGCAAAACAGTAGGAACTAGCAAAGGACTAGCTCAGAAAAGCAATGAAGATGAACAAGCTAAGATGACTTGGTAATGCAAAACAGTATGCAAGAACTTAAGTATGCAAGACCAGCTAAATGCTTACACTAAATGCACAGAAGCAAGTGAGACTAAGATGCAGTTACACAGTGATGCTTATGCAAATGGATGCAGTGCAAGAAGATATGCAAGAATATAAGATGACAAGTATGCCAAGATGATGTAAGATGCAATGCAGATGGCACAAGCTTCAGATGACAAATAAGAAAGTTACAGGACAGAATCAATGAGCTGCAAGATGAGTTGATAACTGAATATGCAGGACAAAACTAGATGCAAGCTAAAGCTAATGATGCATCCATAAAGGCTAGATGGTGCAAGTTAAGAATTCTGTGAGGCTAGATGACAGTAAATGAAAGAATGCAAGAATGCAGTTGTAATGAAACAGTAAATGCAGTGAAGATGCAACAGGATGTACTAAGGATGCAAAGATGGAACCAAAAAATAAAAATAAATTAAGATGCTACTAAGTTACAGAATAGTAAACAAGTTACGAGTTCTAAACTGAAACACAAGTTCTAAACAGTAAACAAGCTACAGAATCTAACAGTAAACAAAATTCAAGTGAAAATACACAAGACTAAGCTAAAAATCAGAAAAGTAATGAAAACAACAATGGCACCGCTACCGAGTCCCCGGCAACGGCGCCAAAAACTTGGTAGCTCAAGGAATGAGACCTAAAACTATGTTTTAACCTAAACCTGCAAGTATACAGGATCTAAAGTAGTGAGTGAGCAAATAAGGGGAAGTCCACAGGGACAAGGAGGGAGCTGGTGTTGTTTTCTAAATCTTTCTAGTGACTAAAAGCACTAGGGCATTTGAATCCACCCAATAATCCTAAGCTAAGGCAATACCTATTCAAATTATGTTCTTGTTCCTTTCCAGATAAAACTACAATGAATGATCTATCAGTTAGTCTCCCTAACTCACCCCTAGTATAAGCTGTCTTCTTACAGCACAACCTATCACAGGCTCATTTGGTTCAATTAGCTAACTGTCATTCCTTTATCAATTAAGCACATTTCTTCCTCTAGAGAGGTCTCAAATGGATGACTTATCAACCAACTTCACTAACTCACCCCTAGTATCAACTGTCTTCTTACAGTACAATTGATCACAGGCTAATTTGATCCATTAGCTAACTATCATTCCTAAAGAAATGAAGCACAACAAGAACAACAACATGAACATGAATTATCTTAACATATGATTATGGGTTTCATCAAAACCCTAGTTATTAAATTATAACATGATGAACACAATACTGAAAATAAACTACTAAAACTTGGTGCACCGGCTACTCCGGGCATAACTCTAACACATACCCACAACATCTATTTATACTCAATTACACTTTACAAGCAAAACCCCCAAAACAGTAAATTAGGGTTTCTGAAAATTGAAATTCAGTTTACCTAATCCTTGATAATGGCTTCTGTACGTCGACCCATTCTTCTTATGACTCTCCTGCTCCTCTCCATGCCTTCCAATTGCGTATCTAACTCGACCTAATTCATTGATTTTCTCATCTAGGGTTTCAGAGAAAAAAGAGGGGAAATCGATGAATTAGGTGGGTAGAGTGGTAGGGAAATGATGGGAAAGGAGATGGGTTGTTGTAGAGTGGTGATGGTGGCTATGGCAGGTGGAGAAGGTGGCTGTGGCAGTGGCAGGGCGTGGTGGTGATGGAGTTGCAGACGGAGGTGAGGGGAAAGAGAAGAAAAAGTCGATGGGAAATTTGGGTAAAGTGTGTTTGGTTCGGGTATAGGGAATTTGGTGTTTGGGTGTTGATCGGGTACAACGAGTTTGATGATTTGAGAACCTCAGCCGTTGGATGTGGAATTGATAGATCAATCTGACGGCGAGATAGAAGGGAGCTTGTAGCGACCGTTGGATGAATAATACATCAAAATTAACGGCGCAGATTAGAGTTAGGTGTTGTAGTGTGAAGCAGGATCTTCAGATTTTGATGAGCGACGATGAGGCGACCATAGGATGCTGAGATGATCCAATCTGACGGCTACAGGAGAAGTGGGCTATGGATATTGGAAATGGGTTTGGGTGAGGGTTTTGGGCCTTGGGTATGCCAAGCCCATATCTTCTTTAAGGACAATTCTTCTTCTTCAAGCCCAGTTCTAGCCTTTTGGTCTTGCGCACAACATTCTTCGCGGCTTCCTTGTGTAATTCCTCCCGACTTTTCACTACTTTTCTGCTCTTTTCGCTCTGCAATTCATCCAAGCTTTATTTGGTACCTAAAAATACAAAATTAATTAATAAAAATATTTATTCTTGAAAACAATGAAAATACAGAATGTGGGTTAAAATGTAGAATTAATGCACAAAAGATGAGTTAAATGCCAAGAAAAATATATAGAAATATGCACTTTTTAGCACTCATCATTTAACTACAGTCCATGACGAAGTTAGTTTGTAGTAGGCTAGTGTCTGTAGCGTCTTAATACAGTGTGGTGTTCAATCTGGACTAGGTACAGGGGTTTTTCTGCATTTGTGGTTTCCTCGTTAACAAAATTCTGGTGTCTGTGTTATTTCTATTCCGCATTATATTTTTTTCATATAATTTAAATATCACAAGTTGTGCGTTTGAATAAATCAATATGAAATCCGACCTTTGGATGTTGATTGAAATTGATTGATCCTTGAACATTGGTCTTTGGTACCGTTCAAGTGATTTCTCTTGTATTTAATTAGACTCGCAGATTTCTATTTGCTTGAGAAAGAATTGAATCAAGAAAGAGAGATATAACTCTTTGATATACTTTATTAAGATTAAGTCTAGTTGATTCTATTGAAAGTAAATTGGAGTTTGTCCATACAGATTGCTATTCGAAATATTGGGTGAGGTTGTTAGACCCCCGCCTTTTCAGTTGGTATCAGAGCAGGCAAACACGTTTTAAGACCTTACAAGTCTGTGTTTGTGGCAATCTGAGTCTGAGGATAAAATCTCTTCTCTAGCATTTACGCATACCAAGATGTCTCCTAAAGCTTTTAATTATACCAAGTGTCTTGGAAACACCTCAAAGGGTTACTCCTTAGTTGATTCTTCCGAATCCCGAGGTAGAAAGATTGTTCCATTAGATGTAGACATCTCTCCCTCCCATGAGGCATGTGACACTATGGCAAAAGCTGAAATGGAGCTCACCAGAATTTCAAAAAAATTCTACTGAGACTATTGATTTTCAGGATCATGCTCAGCTTATTGATGAATTTGAAAAGTCTCTTGATCGAGAACGTGAACTCTATAACATCATTGAGTCCTTCTCTAACAATATTGAAAACCTTCTCCAAGAAACTACTCTACAACGTGAAAAGATTAGTGTTCTAGAGGATATTGTCAAGGAAGACCCAATTTGAGAAAAACGGATGATCGAGACGCATTCATCAGATGTAAACATACTTCGTGTCGAAAAAGAGAAACTAAGTGCATCTCTTGTTCTAGCCCATGAACAGTGCAGATCCTTGGAAAAGGAAAACTCTGTCATAAGGAGAAATTCTTCCGCATCAACTAATTCTCATGAATTACCGCACATGAAGAAATGCTCTCCAGAAGAAGGTTGTGTCAAGAAAGGTTTGCGTGACTTACAATCCTCTCATAGGTCTATGAAGTTAAAACAGGTACCAGTTTTTGTTTCTCCTCCACGAACCTGTACTTTCTGTGGAAAAAAGATTCACTATGCGATCCATTGCCTTGCAGAAGGAAACAAATCTCGAATCTTCATAATTTGCTTCTTTCTACTGTCAATAGAGTAAATAGTCTGTCGACTTCTGCAGTGAATCTCGTACCCATAGAAAATCAGAAACCTTATAAAAATGATCTCTATTCTAGAAATCATCACAAGGAACAAGTTCATCTCAATGGTATAAATTCTTGTGCCACTAATGAACACATTCCTTGTGTTTATAAGAATAAGTCTGGTAAATCTAAGTCTAGAAAATGGATCCCTATCTATTCTGATCCTCTTGAACCAATTGCAAGAGGTCATAGATTTAGTCCTCAGAGAAAGCCTTCTGACAGATATGTTAAACACGCCATGTCTTACTATTCCGAGATGAATGTCAACCGAAGAAAGGCGAAGAACACAAAGATCAAACTATCAGAAGATATGTATGATAATAGTGGTGTTAGAGCATAGCTCGGTCAACCTCGCATGCATTGCTATATCAAGCATGTTTGTGAATGTTAGTGAACAAAACAATAAAGTCTTGATTTCTAGCCTATTATCTAAGTCTCGGATTAGGATAGGAAAAGTGTAGTTGAGCTCAAGGACTTCATGGTGATTCAACGACAACGACGAAGATCTACACCAAGGAACCGTGGAACTTCATCAACAAAAAGGTATGTGAAGACTTGAACTTATCTATCACTCGAAAGTCTATCTATTCAATGATTGAAATGAGAGTTTAGATTATATAATCATGTATTCCTTGAACCGAAGTTTTCGAACTTTGTTGATCAAGAGAAATCGGTAGGATTGTGGAATTGGCTTGCCAAGTCCGCTAACCCAGTCTGCAGACTCAGTCCGCGAACTGACAAAAGTTCTCGACCGAGAATTTCTGTTGGGATTTCCAAAACTCGTTTGTGTGCTAAGTCCGCGAACTGGCGGAAGTTCTCGACCCGAGAATTTCTGCTGAGTTTGGAAAACTCAACCGATTAACTTAAGTCCGCGAACTTGTTTGTGAACTTAAGAGGTTATGATCTAAAGATGTGCTCTGGACATGAAACATTAATTATTAAGGAATGCTTTATGCAAACCGTGGCTATAATATTCATGAGCCGATTTTAATCGAATCGAAATCATCTTTGTTTCAATTGTGTCTTGTGTAGTTACATAAGATCTCATAGCAATTGAACAACTCTTAACTAGTTCATTTAAGTCAATTGAACTAGTTATGGTGAAGAAGAACATAATTAATATGAGATGCTCATATGGTTGACCTTTTGGGTTATCATGTTGTACCAACATACGTGTACTCGTTTGGGCATGGTTTTCTCAAACCCAGTAAACGTGTACCCAAGTGTGTGTGACAAGCTATGTCTTTCGATCTAACGGTTGAGAGATATTGGCTTGAATCTAAATCAGGTTTTCATCTAACGGTGGATAGAGTTTGATTTGTACCTAAGGCAAAACCCTGATTTGAAAGGCTATATATAGGAGACATCTAGCTAGAGAAAAACTTAATCCCTACAAGTATGTGTGCTACTAGTGCGCTCGCTAGAGTCGATCTCCATTAACTCTTGAGTTTCTTCTCTAAACTCGAGTTAACGACTTAAAGACTTCATTGGGATTGTGAAGCCAGACCGATACTACTTTTATCGTAGTTGTGTGATCTGATCTTGCATCTTCTATCGTACGAGTACAATCGATTGGTTGGCTTGAGATCATGAGATTTCTCCGATAGGCAAGATAAAGAAGTCACAAACATCTTCGTCTCACTGTTTGTGATTCCTCGACAATCCTCTTGTGTAGTCAGGAAGGATTATAGAGAGGTGATTGATTATTCTAGGCTGTTCTTCGGGAATATAAGTCTGGATTATCAATTGGTTCATGTTACCTTGATTTTATATCTAAAGACGGAACAAAACCTAGGGTTTATCTGTGGGAGACAAATTTATCCTTTCGATAGACTTTTCTGTGTGAGACAGATTCGTTTATTATCAAGTCTGTGATTTTGGATTGCAGCAACTCTTAGTTGTGGGTGAGATCAGCTAAGGGAATCAAGTACGCAGTGTCCTGCTGGGATCAGAGGCGTAGGAGTACAATTGTACCTTGTATCAGTGGGATATTGGTAGGGGTTCAACTATAGATCAGTCCGAAGTTAGTTTGCAGTAGGCTAGTGTCTGTAGCGGCTTAATACAATGTGTATTCAATCTGGACTAGGTCCCGGGGTTTTTATGCATTTGCAGTTTCCTCGTTAACAAAACTTCTGGTGTCTGTGTTATTTCTTTTCCGCATTATATTTTATATAATAGAAATAATACAGGTTGTGCGTTCGTGATCATCAATTGGAAATCCAACCTTTGGTTTTTGATTGATATTGATTAATCCTTGGACATTGGTCTTTGGTACCGTCCAAGTTATCTCTCTTTGATAAAGACTCGCAGATTTTTATTTGCTTGAGTAAAGATCAAATATAGAGATTGAGATAATAACTTCTTGAGATGCTTTTTATCTAGATTGAGTCTGACTGTCTAGTTGATTCTCTAGCAAAGTATTTCGGAGTTAGTCCATACATATTGCTAAGCGAAATATTGGGTGGTGTTGTTAGACCCCCGCTTTTTCAAGTGGGATTAACTTCCACTCTACCACCTTACTCCAGGTATTCTTTTCCTTGTGTCTATATTGAGAGGTGCAAGGATAATGGTTGAGAAATGCTCAAGTATGTTGAATATTATTTTCTGTTTATGTTTTGTACTAACCGGTCCACAAACGTTCGCGTCCTCCACTTATGAGTTCATAGGGTTTCCAAAACAAGAGTTTCCTTCTCCTGTTTATACATATATATGCTTGTTGTGTCTTTCCATCCCTAACAAAAAATTATGGAGAACTCTACAAAATCTCAAGAGATTATGCATCTTGATATGAAGGAAGATAATCAGGAACGTGGGTCAATTCAGGAGCTGATTCTAAACAAGATGCTTGAAAGAAAGGATCACAACTCCTAGATTGATGATTCTGTCAAGGATTTAACTCGTTTTAAGAACGATTTAAAGTTCGAGTTTGCAAATCTTCAATTGCAAATAAACCAACTCCTAGATGGTCAGGCCAGAATCCTTGCTAATCAGAATAATCTGATACGGAATCAAAAGAAGCTCATCATGGACTGCGTCAAAGCTAGACATCTTTCTCGGGTTGTTGATCGCAAAGTTAGTGTTCTAACTCACCAACATGGTGTGTCTATGGTCAAGAGAATAAAGGAAATCAGTGATACCTTCTTTGATGGATTCATTGAAATATATGAGGTTCTCAATGAAATCTGATTTTTCCTTTAGTATACCTAGTAAATCTTCTAATTTTTTGTTTTGTTTAAGAGGAATAACTAGAGTTTGGAATAGACATTATTGTGATTACACATAGCTATGTCCAAAATTTTCATCTTCATGTTTTTAGATTTATTGGTTTAAATTCTAAAATTGTTTGGAAGATGATTTTTGCAGTATTAATCTTTATGATTTTATATATTGAAATTTGTTATGGGATGTGTGTGTTTGCGTATGTGAACTGCGATTGTCCCATACCCTGTCAAAAGTTAAGTCCTTTATATGTCAATATGCATATGTTGATAAAAGAAGGAATGAACTTTTGACAAATACAAAAGTTAAGCCTGTTATGTCAATTATTGATGGAAGATAGGTTAAAATCTTTTGTTATCAAGGATTATGTCTATTGTATGTCATTGTGCAAATGGTGATGAAAAATAGAATGAATCCTTGATTATTCTACAGTATTTGATGGACCTCCGGTCTACAATTTTTTGTGCATATACTGTTTTGTTCCATAAAGTGTCTTATGTTAAGCACAATCGACTGAGTTATTCATAGCTTAGTTGTTGCTCCGTGAGGTACTTTATGTCGAGCATGACCAATTAAATTGATTACTTTTTGTGGTTAATTTGGTTGTGTATTCCGATTATATTAATTATGGGTTCTCTTTTGATTAATCTAATTGAGTATTTTTGAGTCTCCATAAGTTCACTTATGTTGAGCATTTCCGATTAACTTAATCATGGCTTCTCTTGTGGTTAATTTAATTGAGTATTTTTGGATTCAAATTCATACTTTTATGTGATTTGTTATGTCCAAAGAAATCCTTATTTTCTTTTGAAATTAAAGTCGCTCTTGTTGTTCTTTCGGGAATGACATTTTATGGGTGGAGGTTGTTAGACCCCTGCTTTTTCACGTTAGACATAGCTATGTGTAATCACAATAATGGCTATTCCAAACCCTAGTAATCCTTCTAAAAAATACAAGAATAAAATTCGCATAAGAAGTTTCCTAGACAAAACAAAATCAACAAGCTAACAAACAAAGGAAGACTCATAAACCACCACTACCGATCACGAACTGAACTTCAAATAGGCAATTCGAAATCCTCACGAGCCTTGAGGTCTTTGAGCTTGTGATTGACAGCATCCACTGCATCTTCAGAGAAGATATCCTAATTGAGAAGATCTTTAACGTGTGTTTTTATGAGACCAAAGTCATAGGTAACCTTTTTCAACTCAGTTCTTAACACATCAAGACTTTTCAAAGTATCAATGAGCTGCAGTTTTGCTTCCTTAAAGTATTTAAGAAAATCATGAACCACTTCAGCAGAAACCATAAACTCATTCTCAATGTCCTCATGAGTATAGGCATAGTAACATGAGGCATTGGGATGATCATTTTCTACTAGGGTTCTTTTCTTCATCCCTTTAGATTCGTAACCAATACCTTTATCAAGAAAACCTCTTGCAAACCCACCAGAAGACGAAGAGAAAGACATTCTTGACAACCCACGAAAAAATATCCCAGAGTATGCGTACAAGACTCAAGGGTTTGCTATTTACATGGTTTCCTAGGTAAGGTAGCTTTTAGGGTTTCCAAAATTGATTCGTAACAGTGACAAGGGTACTCTACGAACGCAACTTGACCCAAAACACAAAGAAACACTCAAAAGATCATATATATTTTTTTTTTACAAGAAATCAATATCAATACTTTTTTTTTGAATGTATAAAATAGATGGATCAGAGTACATTTCAAATGTTTGATTCATCAACAACAGAGGACTGTAAGAAACTGGTTGGAATCCTAGCAACAAGCTGGGCATCAATCCCTTTCTGAATCACAATCCCTAATATGTGAAAGAAGAAATTACATTTTCTTGCGCCAACATCAAATGTATACAGATGGTTATGCAATCTCTTCAGAAAATCAACCGTGTCATTCCCCAGTTAAATTTTATTTTCACAAGACATAAATTTTTGCTACGTGAAACTTTTTCACAAAATTTTTGACTCAATAAATTTTATTCTCAGAGAGAAATAATTTAGAGCACAAACGTAGAAGGCAAGATAGTTGCAACGAGAATTTATTAAAAACAAAGAAAGACATTGGACATAACCAATACTTTCGGCAATGTTGTCTGCAGACTATAGTTTAGCTATGGACGATAAGAAAATAGCTCAACTAAATGGAACACAATTTTTCCAACAGTATACCTGACTATTGACACATCTTACTCAACATGATTTTTATGAGTAAGCTCTTAACCTTGTGATTAATTAGCACAAGTATGAGCCCAGAGATCATTAGATGAGATGTGTTTACGGTTGAGTCCCTTTTTCCTTTCGAATTTAGGAAGGAATCCCTTTTGATGTGAGAAATTATCATAAAACTTACTGTCATCAAAATATGAGACGTAGTTTGAGTTCTTACCAGACGAATTTTGACTTGAGAAAATTGATAACCTGTTGACGATTTCTTTATAACGTTCAATTATCTCCTTTAGGTTATTTCTCATATCATCATTTTTGCTTTTTTCTCCTGGTACTTTGTTCACATCGAATGTAACATTATCTCCCTTATTGAAAGAGGAAAATTCATGATCTTTTCTTAGACGATTTTTGTTAAGACGTCTGTTTTGATTTAGAGCATTTGAGGAACTCATATAATTGACTTTCCCGGTAGAATACACATGGTGAGTACTAAAACCAATTGGTTTAGACATACGAATGCCAGTTGCACCTTTGAGGATCAAGTCTAAGGTGTGTTGAAGTCGAACAAAGGAATTGTTATTCAACCTAGAGTTTCTCTTTTGCTTGACAGACCCTTTTGAATCACAAAAGAAACATACTTTCTAATCACGAGAGTGATTAGATAGTGCAGTTTTAATAACATCGTTTGGAGATTTCTTCCTTCCATGTGATGTGGAACGTCCTTGACTAGAGGAGGCGATAAACACATCTTTTCCGATAGGAAGGGATTCTGGTTTTACTTCTGGAACTGTAACTTCAGTTGCGGTAAAAGTACATGGTACATTGGACTTTTTAGAGCATCCTTGAATCGAGAGTTTACTCAAACGATGTTCAATTTCCAAAGCACCCTTTTTGAGGCTTGCCTCGAGTAACAAGCGTGAAGAGTGAACTTCAGTATTTTCTTTGGATTTACAGTCTCTTACTATACTAAGAACAACATTGACATGGTTTTTTAACCGGTTAAATCTATTATCTTGGATTCTAACGAGGTTTAAAATCAGTTCACTATCTTCAGCTGCTTTCCTTTCATCAACAGAGAAAAACTCTTTTGGAGGGTAATCAGAGCAACATATGTCAGTGTTTGTTTTTCTCGTCAGAATACTCGGTTCGTCTATATTTGAGATTGATGAATCTTTCTCTTTAATAGACACAGTCGAAACAAAACTTTTATTTTTGGTGACGCGTTTATCATAGATAATACTCTTGTCCATAGAGTTAGATTGATACAAACACAGACTTATAAGGTCTTTAAATGTGTTTTCCTTCTCTGATACCAATTGAAAAAGCGGGGTTCTAACAACCACACCCAATATTTCTCTTAACAATCCGTATGGACAAACTTAAGAGAATCAACTAGACATGTTAGACTCAATCTTAGTAAAAAGTATATCAAAGAGTTATATCTCAATTTCTCGATGCAATACTTACTCAAGCAAATAGAAATCTGCGAGTCTAATTGAATACAAGAGAAATCACTAGAACGGTAACAAAGACTAATGTTCAAGGATCAATCAATGTCAATCAACAACCAAAGGTTGGATTTAACAATTTATTGATTCAATGCACAACCTGTGATATTTCAATTATATAACAAAATATAATGCGGAAAAGAAATAACACAGATTTCATAAGTTTTATTAATGAGGAAACCGCAAACGCAGAAAAACCCCGTGACCTAGTCCAGATTGAACACGCACTGTATTAAGCCGCTACAGACACTAGCCTACTACAAAATAACTTCGGTTTGGACTCTAGTTGAACTCCAATAAATCTCACATTGATCCAAGGTACAGTTGCGCTCCCTACGTCTCTGATCCCAGCAGGATACTACGCACTTGATTCCCTTAGCTGATCTCACCCACAACTAAGAGTTGCTGCGACCCAAAGTCGAAGACTTTAATAAAAAAAAATCTGTATAACACAGAAAAAACTACAGGAATAGATAAATCTGTCTCCCACAGAAATACCTACGAGTTTTGTTCCGTCTTTTGATAAATCAAGGTGAACATGAACCAATTGATATACCGGACTTATATTCCAGAAGAATAACCTAGAAATATCAATCATCTCACGATAATCTTAATCGACTAGCGAAACATGATATTGTGGAATCACAAACAATGATACAAAGATGTTTGTGACTACTTTTCTATCTTGCCTATCAGAAAAATTAATCTCAAGCCAATCCTTACAATTGTACTCAAATACGATATAAACAGCAAGATCAAATCACACAACTATATAGAAGACAGTTGGGTATGGCTTCACAATCCTAGTGAAGTCTTTAAGTCGTTAACCTACAGGGTCTCGATAGAAACCTAAGGTTAAAGGAGAATCGAATCTAGCTTACAACTAGTATCACACATGAGGTGTGGGGATTAGGTTTCCCAGTTGTTAGAGTTCTCCTTTATATAGTCTTCAAATCAGGGTTTGCAATCTAAGTTACCTTGGTAACAAAGCATTCAATATTCACCGCTAGATGAAAAGCTGATTAGATTCAAGCCAATATCTTTTAACCGTTAGATCGAACTTAGCTTGTTATACACACATGAAATGTAACTTCATTTAGGTTTGAGTAACCGTACATAAACATGTACAAGTCGTTGTTTCAACGGTAGTTAACCATAGGTTAGCCATATGAGCACTTTCATATCAACCTTATTCTTCTTTACCACAACTAGTTCAAATGATTCAAATAAACTAGTTAGAGAGTTGTTCAGTTGCTTAGATCTCATAGAAGTATACAAGACACAATCGAAACAAAAACAGTTTTGATTCACTCGAATCAATTCATGAACATTATAGCCATGGTTTGCAAAGATTGCATTCCTTAATATATAAATGTCTTAGTTCACGAATTAAACTGTTTTTAGAAAATAACCTACTTAAGTACGCATACTAGTTCACGGACTTAAGTACCCGGATTATCCTGAGCAGCAAAGTACGCATACTTTGGTTCAAGGATATTATATTTACACACATATGAGATGTCTCACAATGTTTATATCCAACCATGGTTATGTATTCTAAACTCTCATTTCAGTCATTGCAACATTCTTAGAGAACGTTATATAGTTGTTGTTCACAAACTATTTTTCGTCAAAGCGATTTTCAAGTGATTGAAACTAATATGACTTTCGTCACTAGTAAAGATGAACTTGGCCAAAGCGAAAGCCTACGAACACATATTTCGAGAAATAGATAAGCGAGATAAACTCAGCTCGAAATAATACATGTGTATAATCATGGTCTATATAGCAATACGACTTTTGTCTCAAGATAGGAGATAAAGTAGACTTTTGAGTGATAGATAAGTTCAAGTCTCCACATGCCTTTTTGTCGATGAAGTTCCACCAGTTCCTTGAGTAGTTCTTCGTCTTTGTATGATGAACGCCGTGGATTCTAGAGATCAACTAAAATTTTTATCCTAGTCCGAGACTTAGCTATTAGTAGACTAGAAATCAAGACTTATAGTTTTGGCAATTAAACTTGACAAACAAGCTTGAGATAGCAACGCTTGCGAGTTCGACCGAGCAGTGCTCTAGCAAAAACACTTTGGGGCCATCACTTATCTAGGGAACTCAACCCAATATCTTGATTTCTAGTCTATAATTAGTTAAGTCTCGGTCTAGGATAAAGGTAGTTGAGAAACGAACCAATCATCATTTGCGTTCTACTGTTTGAAGGCGAAGATGAACCGAAGCTTTTGGAGAACTTCATCAATAAAAGGTAAGTAAAGACTGAACCACCTATTTCTCAAAATCACGATTCAAGTTTATCATTCGTGGAATAGTGATATGTGTCATTGATGTTATTCGGAATGTTTCGAATTGATTTAGAAAAATATAGAACTACTATATTCGGAATACAAGACAGTGATATCAGTCTTACAAAATGAGATAATTGTTATATGTTTGAATCCGTATTACATGTACATGTAAAGGTAGCAAAGTAGCTATATATCAACTTACAACTTTGTGTGATACATATACTCGTATGCACATCATGGGAAAATCTGTTTGTTTCGTGATCCGGATAGGTACGCATATTCGTACGCAACCATTTTGGAAATGTGGTAAGGGAACCGGGTTAAAGTATTCAAACCAGTATGCGAACCAATACAACTCTATGTTCTTGAATCAGTTTAGTACCCAAACCAGTACGCAAACTGAAAAGGTTCTGTGAACTCTGGAACCGATAAAGTCTTAAGGTTTCCAAATCGGTTCACAAACTGAAAACTTTTTGTTAACTCCGGAACTCAGTTTTGCACCAAAGTTTGCAAACCGGTACGTGAACTGAAAAACATTATGTCGACTCCGAAACTCGGTTTTACTCATAAGTTTGCAAACCGGTCCGTAAACTGAAAAAGTTTCGTTGACTCTGGAACTCGGTTTTTCTCATAAATTTGCAAACCGGTCCGTGTACCATGACTCAAATGATTCAAGAATGACTCAAGTGTTTGTACTTTGTGCATTTACAAACTACGTCGATTATGATTCAAATGTGATTAAATTATTTTGTGCATTTCAGTGTTTTTGTGTTCTTGAAAATGAGTGTTAAGATTTTAAGTTCAAACCGGCTAGTTTCGGCTAACTATGTTGGACATAGTCTTTGTACACGGTTCGGTTACGGTTTACCTAACCAGAGTATATATCTTGTTTATGTGAACCAGATTCAAAGTTTTCATCTAATATTGAATATTGTTTGCTTGGTTCCAAAGCTATCTTAGCTTAAACCTAAATGTTAGAGCACTGCTCAGTTAAACTCGCCAGCGTTGTTATCTCAAGCTTGTTTATCAAGTTTAGTTGATCAAAACTATATACTTGATTTCTAGTCTACTTATAGCTATGTTTCGAATTAGGATAGAAGTGTGTAGTTAAGCATTAGACTTCACGACGTTCACCAATTGAAGAATAAGATCCACTGAATATTTTGGAGGAACTTTGACGAAAAAAGGTATGGAGACTAAAACTTATCTATCACTCAAAAGTATATTCAATTTTATCTTCTATTGAGTCTAATTCGTATAGCTATATAGACATTATGTTATACACAATTGAAATTCCGATTCGAGTTTATCCCGTTTATACAATTCTCGAAATATGAGTTTAAAGCTTAGAATGCTTCATCATCTACTTGACAACTTTAGTTGTAGCAATTTATTTGTTGGAAACTAAATTATCAAGTTAAGATGATCATGTGAAAATTGCCTTGTACATCTTACATGATATGTGTGAGACAATCATTTGATGTTAACTTGGGATGTTTCGTATTGATCAAATAATCATTTGAAAATTACTTGAAGCTAGCAGTATGTGTAAGATTACCATTGTTGTCTTTTAAGGATGTTTCAAATTGATTAACGAGAGTTGGAAAACTACTACCAGTTTCTGGATACAGCACAGTATGCGTACCCAGTATGCGAACTGTGAAGTGATAGTGGATCCGAAACTCTTGTTTGCAAACTGTGTTTGAGAACGAGTTTATTTGTATTGAGTCCGAAATTGTGGTTTGCGAACGAAAAAACTATGCTAGGTCCGGAAAGGTAGTTCGCGAACTCGGTTTACGAACTCAGTGGTTAGGTTCTAAATCTGTTAGTATGACAACTTGTTCACATACTCATGAACTCATGTTCGTTTGCGAACCCTTGAAAAGACAAGGGTACCCAAATACGCCACAATCTTTTAATTTCAACCTATAAGTCGTTTACCGAATGTGATGTAAATTTCACAGTGAAGTCCATCGATTTTCCTTATCAAACGTTGTTTTTCATGACAAAGTTTTTCGATCATCTTCTTAAGATCACTACCAAAATCGACATCGATGGTTTATAGAACACACTCGAAATTTGGTATAGTCTGAGCTGGTGGTACGTTATTAGAGATTTCGTCTCTGTACTTATAGTCAGATTTCTTCAAACACATACTTATTAGGTCTTTCGCGTGTTTGCCTGCTCTGATACCAGATGAAAACCTGGGAGGTACCAAAATACACCACCAACTTTTTCTTAGGAACCTGTATGGACTAAACTCAATTACAATTTCAAGAGTTACAACTTAATAAATCTCAATCAGGAACTATAAGAAGAGCTTATACTATCTTTCTCTCACAATCAAAATGTAAACAGAGACAAGATACCATGACTGAAGTTAGAAATATTTGTGGCTTTTATGAAGACTAGGAAGAGTGATATTCTATATTTAGCCATTTTTGCGCTGCATGTTCTACCAAATTGGCATCATCATAACTTTCTATGCAGCCTTTAGAGAGTTGTTGGGCCGACCGCCCAGAGGTCTGAAAGGCCTGAAGGGAGGGAGTCGCTTTTATGACCACTTTTTTGTAAAATAAAACCTAACATAAATGTGCAATTTGATAAAAAGATTAGATTTGGTGTCCATGGTTAGTCTTTTTCATTGGACAAAATTGTCCCTCCCTTTTAGTCCAATTACCGTAACTCCTTGTGTATACTATTTTTTCAGGGGTATAATTGGAAAAAACTATAATATAACATATCTAAAAATCCGTGCCTTGGAATTTTACAAATTTTATCTCGTTGGAAAGATTTTTAAGGATGAGTACAATCAGCAATATAAAATCTAGAGGTTTTACGAAAAATTCGGAGGTATTTATCCTTTTAGGTGCAATTTTTGATAAAAAGATTGGATTTGGTGTCCATTGTTAGTCTTTTTTGCCATTATACAAACCACCACAAAGTTGAAACCTTTTTCAAGTTGTCTCTCCTCTTTCTTCTTTCTGCATTACTCTCCAAGTTCACCAATGATGGGACAAATAGATTTGAATTAGACCCTGGGTTTAAAAACGGAACATCAAATTCACCCGATTGTTCCCAATCCATCTTAATACCTGTCCAAATACTAGAGTCAAACCCCTCCGCGCCTTTTATTTTGTGCCCAAAAATTCTTGGTAAACCGTGTAGGTACTCTAAAAACGTTTGCGCACCGCCACACCACGAATGGAACCTTCCTCAAGAGTGGGCCCCACATCATTTGTGTGTGTGTGAATGATTATTTGGTGTAGTTCACTTTCATGGTTCATATACCCTTTTATGTCATATCCAGATTATTTAGAAAGTTTTTAAAAGAAGTACATTAAAAATTTAAAATAACAATAATTCTTAGTGGACCGCCTAAAAAACAATGAAAAAAGCCGCCTCCTCACAAATTCGAAAATTGTTGTTTTTGACTTTTCGTTAAAATAAAAGGCTTGAAAGAGAACTAAAAAACTTGCAAAAAATAGTTGCAAAAACTATAGAAATCAAACACCAAAACCAAGTACTATGGTTAGCCATTTTGCTTGGCTAGAGTTTCAATATAGATAAGTCAACAGAGAGCATTATAATAACAAGTACAATTATGACGGATGTGCATTTCTTGACTTATGGTGACTGAAACAAAATTTCTTTCCAAATAGTAAGTATCAATTTTCGCAAAATATTTTTTAGATCGGATATTTCGTGTCCAAATTGATGCACTGTGTTTTGAAAAATTCAAGACCAGTGATAATACTGGCATTAGGGTACCAGGAACCCATAACCGGCTAGGTGCAAGTGCGACAAACATGAGAAACAATGTTGGTCCTTGCTGTAATTTTTCCGAAGATAAGTAGGATGGGCAAGTACAAATTTGGCAACTTTGAATGATTCTAATGTTTATGGCGATAAGGTTCCCCAAGGAAATCTTTTAAAACTAGACATTAATTATATTAAACAAGGGAAGAAAGCAATAAAAATAGAAAATATCCAATGGCAACAAAATATGACATTGTAAGAAATTTTCTAAACAACTATTTTTGTAATTTTGAATAATAACAAATATGATATTTCAATGGAAACAAATATAACATAGTAAGAAATTTTCTAAACAACTAATTTATTGTTTACCAAAAAATAAATAAAAAAGAACTAATTTATTGTAGTAGTTTGCAATAACAATTTTGAAATTTCATCAATAATTAATTTTTAGATACCCATTGCACGTTGAAGATTCCATAATTCATTGGAATGGATCTACATAATTAATATTACAACAAATTAAGGCAGGAATCTGTTGCCATATATATTACAGACATGCATCTTTTCAATCAAGACACTATAAAACACCATCGGCGAAAGTAGTAGTAGCCGTTAGCATTGTATACTTCGTTTTCATTTCAAGGTGGTTCTTCCAATCCCAATCACAATGTTATCAAAATTATCGTTTTTAGTTTTAGGGTCTTGTGCTGCCATTTTCTTCACTCTTCTTACTTTATCTTGTGCAGTTTTAGATGGTAATGGCATGGAGACTGTTTGGAAGAAAAAAACTATCACCGTGAAAAATGATATAGATCCAAAAGTAGCTTTAAAAATACATTGTAGATCAAGTGAAGATGATTTTGGTGAGCATACACTATATAACAAACAAATTTTTTACTGGAAATTTAAGGTTAATGTTTGGCAGACAACTAAATTTAAGTGTGATTCAAGTTGGTATGATCCTAATGCAAAAAAGGACCGCGTAATGGAGTTTTTTGCTTACAAAGCAAGAAGAGATTGGATGGTACATTGTGAACTTGATTGTAGGTGGAGCATTCGTCAAGATGGTGGCTACCTTGGAGATGGTTATCTTACAACTCAGTTTCCGCCTAAAAAGATGTTTTCTTACGATGAATGATTCAAGACTGACAATGGAGGATCTCATGAAACCATCCCTGATCTCAGCACTCTTGATATTTTAGTTGTCCATATATTGTTTTATTATGCATTGGCAGTTCTTAATGCATTTGGATCTATGTGAATCATAATAATTAATAAATAATTTATATAATTTCACGTTGCCTTAAGTGTCCTTCGCCAAGTTTTATCACTTTCTGTTGGTTTCAAATACATAATTAGAAAGACAATAGTTAGCCGTTTTGATTTAAAATGAAGAAAATTGATCCTAACCATCCACAAGTTGTTGTTCCATGGTAATCCAACATCGGATTAAGTCAATGGTAATTTGAGGATCTCTGGATAATCAATCAGAAACAAAGAAATGAAACTAATATAACGGTTGTCAAGGCTGATAAGTAACATCTTTGATTCATCTGGAAAAGTGTTGAGATTTGTTTTTGTTTGCAATGCTAACCTGGGACCACTTGGTGCAGACAACGGGTTGGCACGATGCAGACAAAGGGTTTTGTGCAATAGTCTTTCTTTGTTTTTTTGCAAATTGAGGACCATCATCCATCATTCCGTTGGCGAGCGCATATGAAGGCCAGGTGCAATAAAGATGGATAGTTATGTTGGTCCCCAACGATGGCGATTTTTTCATAAGATAGAACATTCATCCCTAAAACTACGCTTAGGTAAATCAACCTTGGATTTATGGTATTACATGGGTTCCATCTCCGACCTTGCCTACGGAAGGAAGCTCGGTCCCTGAAAATGATGAATTAAAACACTTTGGGGCCATCATTTATATAGGGAAGTCAACCTTGTAGACGCATGAAATAATTTTTCAAATACATTTCTGAATCATTAATTTGTCTCTATTCTTAGCAGAAATTTAGATTTAACAATACATAAGGTAATGGAGTTGTTCGTTCTAGTTGTTTAACTTAATCTTTCAGGAAAAGATTAAGATTTTTTTCAAGATTACCAAATCTTGCTGTGACGATGTCACCCTCGCGGTATTTACCATAAAGGTGCATCTCTCATCCATTGAATATATTTTCCTTTTATATTTTTTTATATCTTATAAATCCTTCTTATCATGTTATTTTACCTAAAATCCCATTTAAGAAACTGTCGATTTTTTACCTCGTGAATATATTTATATTTTACATCTTTTGTGTTTCTAAACCTAGAACATTAATTGTTTTTGTTGGACATGCAGAAGAAAATTTGATTAACTTTGATCTTGATTTGAAATCTCTATGCTCATGTTCTTTCATTAGAATAAATTTATTGTCCTTGTAACCATTTTCGTATTTTACTTTATTTTTTGTTGAGCCAATCAATTATTGTATTCTTTTTCTATATGATCTAAATATAAAAAATATTTTGAAACCCTGGTATATATATATATATACCCGTTATTACATTATTGATGAACGAGTACACCAACATAATAAGAACGGGATTTTTAATAGTGGTAATTATATAAATGTCCTCTCTTCTCACGGGCTTCATAAATGCCCTTATCCATCAATAATTATACCCTTCCTCTTTTAGAAGGGAATCTATCCAATCATTTCTACCATATCTACCCTCCCCATATTAGATCTGACCCCCTCAATACTCGATACTTCTCCTCCTTCAATACTAAAAAATGAAAATCAGTAAACTTCTTCATCATCGCCTCCGCCACCACATATTCATCGTAGCCTCCGCCACCACCTCCACCAATCTCGCCATTAGTTCCGGCAACACCTCCTATGCTTCCAGCAAATCCATCACAAGCAGCATCATCACCACCTAATTTAGATCGATTTTCACCTGATTCAACTACAAAACTCAAATATGCAGATGAATCAACGACAAACTAATCTGCAAAACCTAATACCAAGCATCTGAAACGTTAGATTCATTTCGATTTTCCAACCGAATTGGGCATGATTCCATTTTTTAAACCATAATTTTGGATTTCATTTTTCTTCAAATCGATGATTGATTTAGGTAATTATCATATTCTTCTTCAATTTGTCATTCTCATCTGTGTTGACTCATAGAACTTAATTTTCATTATGGTGGTGTGTGGTGGTGGGGCAGTAGCATGTGGTGGTGGTTGGTGGTTGTGTTGTGTTTGTGGTACTGGTAGTGGTAATTAAGCTTAGTTTTGTTTTTGTTTGATTATAATTAATTGGTGATGGAATAGGTGGAATGCATTGGACGGAAGTAATACCAATATATGTGTATATGCAATAGGCTTTTGGGTTCAATTTTTATTATTTGAAGACATGTTTGACCGAATCAAGCTGAATAATGTAATATGTTTTCCATTTTTGCAGGTATGATTCTGATTTTGTCGCTTATTTTTGTTAGTTTTTGTTTTAATTTGATCTAATAGAGATATATGTAATTTTTTGCTTTCTTTATATGTTCAGACACCATTATTTTTTTTTTATTTTTTTTGTTACTTTCTTATATGTTCTTCAACCTAATAGTTAAATGTGAAACTATCTTTGTTTGATTTTGTTCTTATTTATGTTCAATTTTAACTGCAAAACCTTGCTATTTGATTCATGTATTCCATTGTCGTTCCTTTCAATGGCTATTTACTGTCAGATTCAACCAATGAACGATGAACATGCATGATAGATATGAGTGATTTTTTATTTTCCTTTTCTTGTTTGCTTAAATTTTGAAGTCTTTTATTTGTTTGTGAAACGACGAATCTATCACCTGCATAGGTTATTTAATCTTGTGAAGATCATCATATTATGTCATGTTAATGGAGTTCCACACTGTTAGCTGGTGTTTATTTTGGAAGTTAGAGTTGTTGATATGCTTAGGTTTATATTGCTTTTTTTTAATGTTCAGTGAGAGCAAGCATATTCGACGACACATGTTCTGGGTTGCGACAATGATGATAGACGTGAACTCTAGTTCAAAACCGGTTTTATGCTTATCATTAAGGTTTTGTCGTACTAATGCAGTTAATTGAGTTTGTCTATTCTGACTTTGATATGTATTGTAGTTGAAAGAAATGAGACGGGAATGTTTACGAATGAAGAGGGTGAAAACCGTGGTACATAATGAGCTTGCAGGTGATAGAGCGAGTAAATATGTGTTTCCACCGCAATATGTTGTCCTCGGCTAGTCCACATGTATATCTAACCTTTGTACTCTTATTTAATTAAAAATGTTGTATATGTTCACATTTAGAGGTAAAGTTAATGATGTATGTTGTACTTTCTGATTTAGTAGAATCTCAAGGCATAATTGTGCAAGTTACGCGTATAGGACTACCGTATCTTTTATTTAATTTATTTGTTTCGTTAGCAAATATTTGCTCGCAGCATATGAAATGAATAACCTATCTCTTCCATTTTCATTTGAATTGTTTTGGGTGTCTTTCTCAGATATTTTAGTGAGATCTAGAAACGTAATTGTTTTTGTTAATAGACGGGTATTTTAGTTCATCAATTTTTAGGATCAACTTTGGTTGTTGATACCATACTTTGGGATCAACTTCGATTGTTGACACCAGATTTTGGATCTGAAAAAGCGGGGGTCTAACAACACCACCCAATATTTCGCTTAGCAATTTGTATGAACAAACTCGAATATACTTTCAAGAGAATCAACAAGACTCAATCAATTAAAAGTATATCAACGAGTTTATATCTCTCTCTTGATTTTATTTACTCGAGTAGATCCTGCGAGTTTTAATCAAATACAAGGAATAACTTGGACGGTACCAAAGACCAATGTCCAAGGATCAATCAATGACAATCCAAAGGTTGGATTATACTAATTGATGATCTAAACGCACAACCTGTATTATTTCAATTATAAAGATAAAACAATATAATGCGAAAACTGAAATAACACAGACACCAGAAATTTTGTTAACGAGGAAACCACAAATGCAGAAAACCCCCGGGACCTAGTCCAGATTGAATACACACTGTATTAAGCCGCTACAGACACTAGCCTACTCCAAGCTAACTTCGGACTGAACTATAGTTGAACCCCAATCAATCTCCCACTGATCCAAGGTACAATTGTACTCCCTACGCCTCTGATCCCAGCAGGATACTGCACACTTAATTCCCTTAGCTGATCTCATCCATAACTATGAGTTGCTACGACCAAAGTCGAAGACTTGATGATAAACAAATCTGTCTCACACAGACAAGTCTATCGAAGGATCAATCTGTCTCCCACAGATACACCCTAAAAGGTTTTGTTCCGTATTTTGATAATAATCAAGGTGAACAGGAACCAATTGATAATCCGGTCTTATACTCCCGAAGAACAGCCTAGAGTTATCAATCACCTCACAACAATCTTAATCGTATGGTAGCGAAATAAGATGTTGCGGAATCACAAACGATGAGACGAAGATGTTTGTGATTACTTTTTATATATTTCCTATCGGAGATATCAATCTCAAGCCAATCAATATGACTGTACTCGTACGATAGAATATGCAAGATCATATCACACAACTACGATAAAAGTAGTATCGGTTTGGCTTCACAATCCCAATGAAGTCTTTAAGTCGTTTAACCTAGTTTTAGAAGAAGAAAACCAAAGGTTAAAGGAGAACCGACTCTAGCATGCAAACTAGATAACACGTAAGGTGTGGGGATTAGTTTTGCAGAGTTGCTAGATGTCCCCTTATATATTCTTTCAAATCAGGGTTTTGCCTTGGTAACAAAGCAATCAATATCCACCGTTAGATGAAACCTGATTAAGATTCAAGCTAATATTTCTCAACCGTTAGATCGAAAACTTAGCTTGTTATACACAAAAGAAATGCACGCTTCTAGGTTTGTTAACCGTACCCAAACGTCTACATTGTTGGTTCAACAATAGTCAACCAAAAGGTTAGCCATATGAGCATTTCATATCAACCATGTTCTTCTTCACCATAACTAGTTCAGATGACTCAAATGAACTAGTTAGAGAGTTGTTCAATTGCAAGGAAATCTTATGTAACTACACAAGACACAATTGAAGCAAAGATGATTTGATTCACTCGAATCGGTTCTTGAACTTTTATAGCCACGGTTTGCAAATAGCATTCCTTAGTCTTTTTAAGTTTAAGTTCAGAAATCATCTTTAGATATATAACCTTCTCAAGTTCGCAGACTAGGTTCGCGGACTTAAGATACCGGACAGAGTTTACAAACTCCAGCAGAAATTCTTGGGATGAGAACTTTGCCAGTTTGCGGACTGGGTTCGCGGACTGAGTTCGCGGACTTAGCTTCACGCAAGTAGTTTGTCAACTCCAGCAGAAATTCTCGGGTTTGAGAGCTTCGGCAGTTTGCGGACTGAGTTCGCGGAATTGGCACTTGCCATTCTTCCGGTTCTCTTGATCAACAAAGTTCGAAAACTTTGGTTCAAGGAATATGACTTATACATAACTGTGTTTCCACAACAATGCTTATGTACACCATTGGTTATGTAATCTAAACTCTCATTCCAATCATTGAAACATTCTTAGAGGAAGTTATATAGTTGTTACACCATTTCTCGTCAAAGTAATTTTCAAAGTGATTGAAACAGATCATGACTTTCGTGACTAGGTAAAGATAAACTTGGTCGAAGCGAAAAGCTTACCAACACATATTTAGAGATATAGATAGACGAGGTATACTCGGCTCGAAATACCAAATGTTTATAATCATAGTCTATATATATAGCATACGAATTTTTGTCTCAAAGAGTAGGAGATAAAATAGATAGACTTTTGAGTGACAGATAAGTTCAAGTCTCCACATACCTTTTTGTTGAGAAGTTCCACCGGTTCCTTGAGTACATCTTCGTCTTGTATGATGAATCTCCATGGAGTACTTGAGCTCAACTATACTTACTATCCTAGTCCGAGACTTAGCTATAGTAGACTAGAAATCAAGACTTATAGTTTTGGTCACTAACATTGACAAACATTCTTGAGATAGCAACGCATGCGAGTTCGACCGAGCAATGCTCTAATAATCTCTTCCTTTGTCAATTTTAGTGACAAAACTATCAATATATATGGAATACAAAAAAGATAATGAAACTTTAGTAGATCATATTCCACATGTCTAATCTTCAACATTCCTCGAAATCTTCGTCACTTCCAAGTACTCCAATGATCCCAAAGATTGTAAGTTTAGCATCACCGTTGTTGAAGATCCGTAGCTATAACAATGAGAAAACATAATCTCGATCATTGTTATACAGTGTCATAGTATTATTATACAGCGTCAAAGTTCAATTGTATCACAACTTCAACAATAATACTATGGTGATATGTATCACTCCCCCTTAGTCAATACTCCATCTCACATGGAAACCACTCCCCCTTACATAATGATCCGAAAATCATATGTATTTGTAGTGTGAACTACATATTAATTCTCCCCCTTTTTGTCAATAAAATTGGCAAAGGTACAAGAACGTGATCATAATGAAATTTCCGTAAGAGACATTTCATGACTGAGAGAAAGAAACACACATCATCTTATTTAGATGCAATCATATATCCAAAGCTAACAACATTCATCAAGGAGTTTAAAGATACAAGATAACCCCTCTAAAATTCCACAGCCGCACACCCCTCAAGATATGACCATTAAGCACAAGTTCAAAAGAACTCTCCCCCATTTGATGTCATTCCCGAAAGAACAACAACGAGCGACCTTAATTTCAAGAGAAAAGAAGGATTTTTATTGGACACCAAAACCATAAGAATGATTTTTATATCCAAAAACTCAATCAAATCAATCATAAGTAAACCCATGATTAATTTAATCGGAATACACAATCAAACAAACACAAAAAGTGATCAATCTAATTGATTATGCTCAACATAAGTAAACTTACGGAGCAACGACTAAGTTAACCATACAAGAGAGTGATTGGCTTAATCGTTCATATACTCAACACAAGAGAAACTTGTGGAGTAATAACTAAATAACCAACAAGATGATTAATTTAGTTCTAAATGCTCAACATAAAGTGCATTACGGAACAACCAACAAAGCTAATCAAAAAATTAATCAACTTGGTTGTATCGTGCTCAACATAAGACACATTACAGAGCCTCACAGTATTACATAAAATATGGATCAGTGAAGATCAATACTGTGGAATACACAAGGATTCATTCTATCTTCAATCATTATATGCATAACAATAATAGACATAATCCTTGGATACAAAAGATTTTAACCTATCTTCCATCAAAGATTGACAATATAGGCTTAACTTTTGTATTTGTAAAAAGTCCATTCATTCCTTAATCAATAAATGAATACCGATCATGAACGACTTTACTTTTGACAAAATATGGGACAATATAGTTCACGGACGTAAACACCAATATCCCATAACAAGTTGCAATATAACAAATCATAAAGATTAAATACTGCAAAACATCATCCTCCAAACAATTTTCGTTATTAAACCAAAAACCTAAAAACATGAAGATGAATATAATAGCTATGTGTAGTCACAATCATTGTTATTCAAAACACTAGTTATTCTTCTAATTAAAACAAGAAACAAGATTCTCATTCGAGACTTACTAGGCATTGTAAATCTTTCTCAAAGAATCTACAAAAAATTCCTTCTCATTATTGAAAAACCCATTGATTATGGGATCGTTCAATTCCTCTACATCTTCAAAAAATCAGTTAACTCACTAAGTTCTCTTTTCAGATTACGCAGAGTATTCTTGGTTAGAGACAACCTTTGTTCATAGTGATTTATCTCTTCCAAAGAGGAAATGATTCGAGATTTTAAATCATTTCGCTTGTTGATGAAAACTTTCACCATGTCTCTAAAGTGATTATTATGACACACATAAAAGAGACAGTTAGAGGAAGAACCTTCTCCAATGGTTGTTGACTTCTTCTTTATCATCCTCGAGGAAGTGATTCCTTTGCACAGATGTACATTGACTTCTTCTACTGCATCTCCTTTGGACGTACCTCTATTTACAGGAGCCATGAGAACATGAAAGAATGAAGGAGAAGGCAAACAGTACCAGGAGATTCATAAGTGTCAAACCCTAGATATTCTTGACACGGTCTTCCAAACAAAAATAACTACACAAATAAAAATGGAAACTTACGAACATTGACTTGAGCCACTTCTAGAAACTTATCATCTTTCCCAAGTTAAGGATGAGAAGGTAAAAGTCATCGTTCAGTTGGTGATCAGACGGGCCAAATGCCCACTTTCTTTGTTTTTCCGTGGCTTGTCACTGGTGGTTGAGCTAACATATTTCTTATTTCTTATAGAATATTTACTCTGTTTGTCTTTATCCAGACTGACTCTTTGCATGTTCTTTTGAAGTTTGGTGACTCTCTTGTTGCTTTTCTTGAATCTCTAACAGGTATCTTTAACATGTCTTGAGTGTCCACAGAAGGAGCAGATCAATGTGGATTTTTTGTCTTCATGTAATTTCTCATTTTTAACACAACGCTCAACCATTATTTCCTGATTTGAAGAAACCATCACTTTTGCTGTTTTGCTATTGAACCCTAAACCATGATAGTTTCCAAAGGATCTCTGACCAAACAACATTGCTGCAACTTTGTCAGAGCTTCCAGACAGCCTTTGCAGGTCATCTCTGAGAGAATTAATCTCTTCTTCCTTTAGATACATGGTTTTGACGAATTTAATATTAAGATGCTCTATCTCAATATTTTTCGTTTGGAGTGATGATTCAACATTCCTCAAGGAGGCTTTAAGACGAAGGTTCTCTTGAAGAATCTCTTTATTCAGGAGATCTACCTGCTCAGTGTCAAATTCAAGTTCTGAATCAGAATTTGAAGTTGAAAGAGAATCTGAAGTAAGGGAAGTAAATCCATTGCACCAGTTAGACTCAACTGAGTTATATTGAGAAGTATTGTCTTCTGTTGAATTATCGTTAGCAACCAGAGAAGATGGAGAACCTGCAAATCTATTCTTCTTTTTTATTAAATTCTTGACCTCATTGACTATTAGTGAATGATCACATTATCAGCCCAGGATAGGTGAGAGGAAGACATCTCAGTTTTGTTCACAGCTGTAGTTGCAGGAAATCCTACACTACACCCCTCACAAGATTTTATTAACATTCAACTCATTTTAGATCAACAATCTTAATTTTATTGATGAATCTTTGAACAATATTACAAGAAAAGATAAAGGAATCAAGAATAACCACTGATCTAGATTTTCTCTCTCCTATTTACTTGTTTCTCACTCAGAAAAAGATCTTTCTCCTCCTTTACAACTGAACGACTATTTATAAGGAAATACATAGTGGATGACAACTAATCTGTCCTTTATTTTCGGATATGGTTTGCGACATTCTCTCAACCTTGCAAATGTTAATCTCGCAAACTCTCTAACTTTTGCAGGGCTATCACATGTTTCTCATGATTTTATCTGATGTGGTTTATTATATCATTTCTGAAATTGTTCTGCGACGCTGTTATGTTGTGTTGCTATAATTTCGCTGAGACATTATCGCTGCGAGATTATGATCCTACATATTGCCTCTTCTCATATCTTCTCTGCGAAATAGAGAATGATATGAAAAATGTCGCATTTATCCATCATTTCATATTTTGCATTTATCACTTGACACGTCTCTTGTAACTGCTGCTTTTTAACCGCTTACATCTTTCCGCATTCATCGTGTTTATCTTCTCGATAAAAAATTTCCTCTATATATACTCTTTCTCACTCTCTTTTACTCTCTTTTTATTTTCTCTGCAACTTCATCGTTCTTCTGCAAATTCCATTATTGCAACTTTCCTTATTTCTTCTTCTTTCAATCTTTTAAGTTCTTATTCATCTCCATATTGTTCCCTCTGTAGATCTTCATCATTTGTAATTTTCTTCAAAATAATCTTCCTGCTAGTGTTTTCCATGGATTCATCAAGGTTATTTTTCTTTTTTTTCTTCCTTATGGGTTTTTGCTGAAAATAATCTTGCTTACTGCCTTATTTGATATTGTTTATGTGATTCCCATACTTTTGTTATTTCAGCAAAAGCGCCTCCAACACTAAATTTACGGTTCAGAACCCTAATGTTCCCAAGCTGCAGCATAAGATTGTTGTACACAAAAGAAAGTCTGCGAATCAGAAGGTAGTAAGAAACATTATTCTTCTCTAATAACAATATTGTTGCCTCTGTTTCTTATCTGGATTGTAATTCGCAGGGTGATAAGGATGTCAATAGACCTCTCAAGAAATCTCACCACCTTAAAACTGTTGAAACCTCTGTTTCATTTCATTCACTTATCCCTTCTAAATCTCCTGCGACATCTTCGCAAGTTAAACCATTATCTCCAATTTGAGAAAAGGCTGCCCCTTGACTTCATTTCTTCAACTGATCTTCCAATGATTGAAAGCCCCACTATTGATCCTTCTGTGAATGAAACTTCTTCTCTCCTTATTGATAATATTTCTCAACCTTCTATCATTACCAGTTCTCTACCTGAGCCTCTTCCCTTTTCGAAAGAAACTGTGGAAGGAATAGATATTGCTTTCAAAGTTTTGTCTGAAGTCCTGGATGATGGCAAAAAGTCTCCAATTGATCCTGTCAAGTCTGGTATTTGTGAAATTCTGAGTAAGTATTTCGGTTCTGATAGAGCTGCTTCGCAAACAGCTTTAGAAAAAGAATGTAATGCTCTTCGTCTCGAAAATAAAAAGCTTCAGAATGTTTTGCTGGATCGCGACAATCTTCGCAAGAAGAATGATGAATTGAGAGGTATGATTTCCTTATCTGTATCTTCAACTTGCCTTTCTAATGATTTTATCCTTCCCATATTTAATTATCCTTGAAATCCCTCTTTCGCATGTTAAGCCTTAAACCAGAAACGAATAATAGAGAGATATCAATTTGAATCTGTTGTTGAAGAAGCCCGTGTTGATAAAGAAATTTTGATGGATCAATATAACCAATTAGATAACCTCTATTCATATTCTCTTGATCATATAAATAACTTACCAATGAAAATACCTAATTAGTTCAGAGGCAAGACTTATTAAGTAATGAAATATCTCGCCTTTCTTACTCTTTAACTAAAGATAATTTAGGGATGAAAACTTTATCAGATGAGAATAAAACCTTATCTCAAGAGAAGCGAACTTGTTTAAAAAAGATGGCGATATCTTCGCAACAACTTAGCATTCTTCAGAAAGTATGTGATAACCAAGAACAATCTCTTCGATCTTTGAGAAATGAACTTAAAGAAGTAACAGAGTCATCTATCGCTGAAAGAGATACATTCATTCAAGGTAGAATAGCTTTAAGTGTAAAGGCGAATCAACTTAAAGAACAATATTCCAAATTAGAAGAATCTCATTCTTCTCTTGCGAAGAAAAATGCCTTTCTTATTTCTAAAGAGAAAAATCTTCAGTCTCGACTTAAAGGTTTAGTTGGAGATAAATTTGATGACGCAATGGACCGTTGGGAGAATAGTTGTCTGACCTTGATTCAACACCTTATTTCGCAAAAGGAAGGTAGTCATAATAATTTGACTGCCTTTACTATTTTTTCTTTGTCATATATTTTTGAGTTCTTCATCTTATTGAAATTTTGTATTCTACCTTTCGCAGAGTCTGAGAAAAATCTTCATTCCTCCATTTCTGTTTTGGAGGCTAAATATGCCAAAATTCGCAAAGAAAATGCATTACTTGTCTCTGTCCTTACTGGTTCTCGCGACCGAGCAGAAAGAAGACTTGATTATCTTGCTTACTTTAAGGATATTCAAGATAGGAATCATCAGAGAGCACTTCTTCGTCAAGTTCATCTCCGGGCTGAAGTCCTTGTAAATGATATTTTATTGTCTAAATCTCTTCCTCCTACATCAATCGAACCTTTGGAAGTAGATGATGATGAAGTTCCTCGTCCTGCTGACAGTGATTATGATTATGAAAGTGGTGCAGAGGATAGTTTTTGGAAGATGAGAAGAATTCCTTCTAAGGAAGCACTGCTGGTGTGTTAATGAAAATGAAAAAGAAATCTCTTCTGAAGAAGTAATTGCTGGCGATAATCAAGGTGCTAATCAAGGCGAAGATCAGAATCGAAATGAAGGAGAGGCTTGGCGATAATGAGAACATTGGCGAAGAACGTATTATCTCCTTCTACTGGAATTAATACTGAAGCATGAGCTTCTTATCTAGTTCTATCTTCTTGAATTGTCATCTTTATTACTTTTTGCGAATAATATTCTTCAACCAACTTTGGAATCAATTTTCCCTTTTAGTATTTTGCTGGTGAGAAAGATAATGCCTCTTGTTTATTGATTCCCATACTTGCCTCTCATTATCTTTCTTGCGAAAAATAATCTGTTATGAATACTTATAAATATTTTGTTTTGTCATGTGGTCTTTTTTCCTTCCTAATTAAAGGTCTTATTATGCCACCTCTTGTCATTGCGACAAAATCGCAGGACGTCCTTGCACTTTCATGCAAAACCCATTGATCTTGCCTTAACTTTTTCTTTTGTATTATGGCCTCTTCAGGAATGTTGCGACAATATGACAGGCCTAAATATTCTTGCGAAAATAAATCCCCATGAATTGCCGTCTTGCGAGAAATCGCAGGATCTTCGCACTTTCATGCGAAAACCCATTGATCTCGTCTTATCTTTTTCTTTTGTATTATTGCCTCTTCAGGATTGTTGCACAAATATGACAAGCCTTAATACCCTTGCGAGTAAAAAGCCTCATGACATTTGCGTCTTAAGACACTTATCAGCTCCCTAATGGAGGGTGCCGCCCTTATCTCCCCCTGGTTGCCCCTTCAAGGAGGCGTACTTCTACCATACAAGGTTAGCTCCTCCCATCCAGTCTTAACAACAACCAGTTGTTTTCGCAGCCTCTTATCCCTTTTACCTATAGGGCTTATGGTTACGAGACTGCACCCTAAGTGGGGTTTTCTTCGGGCCGAGTGCAGTATAAGCCAAGACTTGTCAAGAATGGCAAGGTACGCTTCAAACGCCCCTGGCACTCTTGACTCAACCGTGTACCTCGGCGCCTTGATCAGATTCTGCACTCCTTGGGAGAGTCCTTATTACCTTAGTCGCCCAACCTAAGTCATATGCTTAAGCTGAGAATCCAAGGTGCCTCTCCCGGATGGGCTTTATTGACCCCAAATCTCCATGACTCAGGTTCCGGTGGCGGTGTAGCCTTTCCCTGAGCCATGCAACAGGTACCCCCTTATATGACGTACTTTAGGTCTTACATTTGCCTCTTGCGAAATTTTATTCGCGAACTAGGGTGTACGCCATAAAGGTTCCCCTTTCTTTATGTCATTGTTCTATGATTATCTCTGCGAAAGTTTCGCACATCATGATCTTGTTTTGATATGAATAATCTCGCAATTATTTTTCAGAATCCATAACTTCTCAAAGCTTCTTACGGATAATATTTTTAAGTACAACCTGTTCCATGGTCTGTCAAGTCTATGACCAACATCTCTACCTTCTGGATCCATTAATTTATAAGCTCCTGTTCCAACTATCTCCTTAATGATGTAAGGTCCATCCCATTTTTTCGCTAATTTTCCACCATTTTCTCGCTGATATATTGGTGTCTCTCGCAGAACTAAATCTCCTGGTTGGAATTCGCGTACTTTGACACGTTTATTATATTCTCGGGCTAATCTTCGCTGATAATTCTCCATATGTTGTAAAGCTCTTTCTTTTTTTCTTCTAATTCATCAAGTTTGTTTAAGATCAAACCCGCACTAAGATTTTTCTCCCAAGCTTCTCTCTTTGTTGTCGGAATAACAACTTCTGTTGGTAACACCGCTTCAACTCCGTATGTTAAACAAAAAGGTGACATTCCAGTAGCTTCTCTTCTAGTTGTATTATAAGCCCATACTGCATTATGTACTTGTTCGCACCATGCTATGATGTCCTTCCAATTTCTTCTTTAATATATCTGCAATTGTTTTGTTTGTTGCTTCTACCTGCCCATTAGCTTGTGGATACAAAGGAGTAGACTTTCCACATTTTATCTTAAATGCATTAAGTAACATTTCTATGTTCTGTCCTTCAAACTGTTTCCCATTATCAGATACCAACTGCGCAGGAATTCCGAATCTGCAAATGATATTTTCGAATATGAATGTAAAGATATCTTTGTCGCGAATATGTTGTACTGCCTTCACTTCTGTCCATTTTGTGAAATAATCTGTTGCGACTATTAAGTATCTTCTTTGTCCAGAACCTGGTAAAAATGGCCCCACAATATCTAAGCCCCACTTTCAAAAGGCCACACACTGGTTGAAGATGACAATGGTGCTCCAGGTGCATGTATTTTCTTTCCATGCCGTTGACAATCTTCGCAACGTCTTGATATTTTTTTGCATCTTCGTGCATGTATGGCCAGTAATAGCCTTGCATTTTTGCTCTATGTGCCAAAGATCTTCCCCCGCTATGATTGCCAGCATCCCCACTATGTAACATTTTTAGCACTTTTTCTCCTTCCTCTCGTGTCAAACATCTGAGTGATGGTCCATTAAAGGATTTTCGGTATAGCAGCCCATCTCTTAATTCATAATTCGTTGCGCGGTTTTTAACTTGTGTGTTTCCAATCTATTTCTTGGTGTTTCTCCTTTCGCCAAATATGCATGAAGTTCTGTTCTCCAATCTGCGATATTGTTCGTTTGTTCTTCTTCTTCACCGTCTATTATCATCACGTCCACTTCTTCTTCTTCTTTATTGATTGATGGTGACAGAAGTGTTTGTATTTTTATGCATCTCGCAGTTGGATCTGTCATCATGCTTGAGATGAAAGCAAAAGCGTCTGCGAGTCTGTTATCCTTCCTTGAAATGTGCCTCCATTTTATTTTTGGGATTTTCGCTGACAATTCTTCAACGAGCTTCTTGTATTTCTTCAAGGATGGTTCATTTGTAGTACTCTCCCTTTATTTGGCGAATAACTAGCTGCGAATCACTAGTGATCCTGGCATTTTCTAGTTTCATTTCTATTGCGAATTTTAAGGCATGTATCACAGCTTCATATTCCGTTTCATTATTAGTGGATGCGAATTCCAATCTGAATGAAAAAGCCATCTTCACTCCTTCTGGCGAAATTAAAACAATTCCAACTCCATTGCCTTCTCCATTTGATGATCCATCTACCAATATCTCCCATCTATTTGGTTCTGTTAATAAATCTTTTGGATCTCCGTGTTCTTCTTCTATATCCATCATTTCTTCTACTCTTCTTCTACTCGCTTCATCTTCTTCTAAAGGAAATTCTGCCAAGAAATCTGCAACAACTTGTGATTTTGGTGAAGACAAAATTTCATATTTAATATCAAAGTGGCCTACTTGTGCATTCCATCTCTCCACTCTTCCTGATCTTTTAGAATTCTTCATCACTGATTCAATTGGTACTTTTGTTAATACCTTTATCTTGTGCGCTTGAAAATATCGGAGCTTAAATGATGCATAAACTAATGCTAAGATTAACTTCTCAATCTTTGAGTAATTCTTCTCGGCAGTATTAAAAGTTTTGCTAATGTAATAGATGGGTTTCTCCACTCCTGCGTCTATTCGCAATAACACACACTTAATGCATGCGACGTCGTCGCAAGATAGATCAATAATTCTTCTCCTGATTCTGCTTTTGTAAAATAGTTGTATTCATAAGATGTTCTTTGATCCCTTGAAAATCTTTTTCGCATTCATCAGTCCATTTGAATTTCGCCCCCTTCTTGAGTATATCGAAAAAATATTTGCATTTGTCTGATGATCGCGAAATGAATCTCCCCAGCGAAGCTAAAAGTCCATTCAACTTTGTACATCTTTTATTGTTGCGGTGTTGGCATGTCACGAACTGCTTGCACTTTTTCTGGATCAACCTGTATTCCTTCCTTTGATACAATGTAGCCTAAAATTTTCCCGATGCAACTCCAATAGTACACTTCTCAGGATTCAGTTTAATGTTATACTGCCGCATTTGTTCAAAAATCTCCCTCAGGTCCTGTACATGGTCTTTGGCTTCTTTACTCTTTACTAACATGTCATCCACGTATACTTCTAATGTTTTGTGTATCCATTTCGCGAACACCTTCTCTACCATTCTTTGATATGTCGCTCCTGCATTTCGCAAACCAAATGGCATTTTCGTGTAACAATATAAACCCTAGGGGCGAAGAAAGCAGTATGTTCTTGATCTTCTTCAGCGAGAGGGATTTGGTTATATCCTTTGTACCCATCTAAAGACGATACCCTATCATTTCCCGCGGATTCCACCATTTGAGGAATATCTGGTAATGGAAAACTATCTTTAGGACAAGCTTTGTTTAAATCAGTGAAATCTATGCAAATCCTTATTCCTTTGTTTTTCTTTGGGACAATGACCATATTCGCTATCCATTCTGGGTATTTAGCTTCTCTTATGATTCCTGCATCAAGCATTTTCTGTAGTTCTTCTTCTATTTGGGAATGGTAAGCTGTTGCGATTTTTCTTATTCTTTGTTTAAATGGTCTCACATTCTTGTTAATCTCCAACTTGTGACATGCAATTGATGGATCTATTCCCGGTATCTCATCCATGCTCCCTGCGAAAACGTCTTTATATTCTCGCAAAAGGTTAACAGTTCTTTCTTCTTCTTATACATCCATCTTGGTTCCAATTCTCAATATTAGAGGTTCTTTTATAGTCCCAACGTTTACTTCTTTTGTTGGTTCTGCGGCAGTGTATCTGGACTTGGATTCTCCCATTGGTGTTGGTTCTTTTATTGTTTTCACAGGTCCTTCTCCATCTTCCGAAATTTTGCTGGGTATTCCCCTGCCTTCTTTTTCCCTTATCATGTATACTCTAAATTCTTCTTCTTTCTTTGCCTCCTTTGCCAACTTTCTGCGAAATTGTTTCCTTTTTGCTTGTCCTTCATAATACTTTACTTCAATTTGATGACATAATTTCGCATTGTCAACATCTCCTCTGATTTCACCTATTCCATTTGGTGTGGGGAATTTAATACATTGATGCAACGTTGATACTACATCTTTTATCGCATGTATCCATCGTCTTCCAAACAACATATTATATGGCGATTCCATATCCACCACGCATAGTGTCACGTGTGTTTCGATCTCTCCTAGTGGAATTCGTACTACTATTTCTCCTTTAGGTTTTGTTGTGGATTTTCCAAAGCCATGAGAAAGATATGTTAAATTGGACATTTCTTCATCTTTAAATCCCATTCCCCTGAACGCATGATAGAATATTATATCTACTGAACTTCCTGTATCGACTAAAGTTCTGTTCAATATCCATTCTTCCGTGGATTTTGTTGTTGTTCCCTTCTCTTTTCGCGTGATAGGCACTGTAATAACCAATGGAGATGTGTGGTTCAAATTTTCTTTTGGTATTTCTGCCGCCATGAATGTGATTTTTTGCTTTTCCCAATCTTTCAAGGGTGATGTCTTTTCTACTGCCATAACCTTCCTTCCTTCAAAATTTCGTTTATGTATTCTTCCTTTGATGTTTTCATGGAATTCATTAATCATTGTTTTTGTTATCATATTACACTCCAATCTTTTGTCATCTTCATTGACTCTAATCATTTTTCTTTTAACTGGTTCACTGATTAATTTAATCACTTTCTTGATTTGAACAATTTCAACAACAATCTTCAACTTTCTATCTTCATCTCCCTGATTCTAGTGCCATTATGTAGTTGCAGGAAATCCTATACTACACCCCGCACAAGATTTTATTAACATTCAACTCATTTTAGATCAACAATCTTAATTTTATTGATGAATCTTTGAACAATCTTACAAGAAAAGATAAAGGAATCAAGAATAACCACTGCTCTAGATTTTCTCTCTCCTATTTACTTGCTTCTCACTCATAAAAAGATTTGTCTCCTCCTTTACAACTGAACGACTATTTATAAGGAAATACATAGTGGGTGACAGCTAATCTGTCATTTATTTTCGGATATGGTTTGCGGCATTCTCTCAACCTTGCAAATGTTAATCTCGCAAACTCTCTAACTTTCGCAGGACTGTCACATCTTTCTCATGATTTTAGCTGACATCGTTTATTATATCATTTCTGAAATTGTTCTGCGACGCTGTTGTGTTGTGTTGCTGATAATTTCGCTGAGACATTATCGCTACGATATTATGATCCTACAACAGCGTTGAGTGCGAACATTCTCCCCATCTCTTGATCAAGAATTCTTAACTTTCCAATAAGTTTCGTTCTGGAAAGTGTATCAGGAATATTCAACGATGGCATGCTTCTTAGAATCGTATCTAAATGGCAGCGATCTGAGAATTTTCATCACAATGTCCTTTTCAGGAATAGTCTAACCCAATGCAAAAGATGCATTAACAATTTCAGACACTATGTGATTAAACTCATCAAATGTATCTTCATCTGCCATACGAAGGTTCTCCCAATCAGAATTAAGGTTTTGAAGCCTATCTTCCTTTTCACTGGAGTTTCCTTCGAATACGGTTTTTAAGATATCCCAAGCATCTTTAGACCGAGTGCAATTAGACACATGGTGCTGAAGATTTGGGGTAATGGCATGTATGATGGCATTCAAACCGTCGGAATTTTGTTTTGCAGAATTTATATCAGCAGGGGTGTATTCACCAATAGGTTTGGGAACGTTTACATCTCCAACTACCACAACGGGAGCATCATAGCCATTAACAACATATACCCATGATTAAAAAACACGTGCTTGAAGAAAATCTCGCATAGCAATTTTCCACCATCAGTAATTAGAGCCAACGAAGGCTGGTGGTACGTTAATAGAGATAGCACCTCTGTCCATAGAGTCAGATTGCTACAAACACAGACTTGCAAGGTCTTAAACGTGTTTGCCTGCTCTGATACCAATTGAAAAAGCGGGGGTCTAACAACACCACCCAATATTTCGCTTAGCAATCTGTATGAACAAACTCGAATATACTTTCATGAGAATTAACAAGACTCAATCAATTAAAAGTATATCAACGAGTTTATATCTCTCTCTTGATTTGATTTACTCAAGCAGATCCTGCGAGTTCTAATCAAATACAAGGAATAAATTGGAAGGTACCAAAGAATTATGTCCAAGAATCAATCAATGACAATCGACAACCAAAGGTTGGATTATACTAATTGATGATCTAAATGCACAACCTGTATTATTTCAATTATAAAGATAAAACAATATAATGCGGAAACTGAAATAACACAGACACCAGAAATTTTGTTAACGAGGAAACCGCAAATGCAGAAAAACCCAGGGACCTAGTCCAGATTGAATACACACTGTATTAAGCCGCTACATACACTAGCCTACTCCAAGCTAACTTCGGACTGGACTATAGTTGAACCCCAATCAGTCTCCCATGGATCCAAGGTACAGTTGTACTCCCTACGCCTCTGATCCCAGCAGGATACTGCGTACTTGATTCCCTTAGGTAATCTCACCCACAACTAAGAGTTTCTACGACCCAAAGTCAAAGACTTGATGATAAACAAATCTGTCTCACACAGACAAGTCTATCGAAGTATCAGTCTGTCTCCGACAGATAAACCCTAAAAGGTTTTGTTTAGTCTTTTGATAATAATCAAGGTGAACATGAACCAATTGATAATCCGGTCTTATATTACCGAAGAACGGCTCAGAGTTATCAATCACCTCACAACAATCTTAATCGTATGGTAGCGAAACAAGATGTTGAGGAATCACAAACGATGAGACGAAGATGTTTTTGATTACTTTTTATATCTTGCCTATAGGAGATATCAATCTCAAGCAAATCAATATGATTGTACTCGTATGATAGAAGATGCAAGATCAGATCACACAACTACGATAAAAGTAGTATCGATTTGGCTTCAAAATCCCAATGAAGTCTTTAAGTCGTTTATCCTGGTTTTAGAAGAAGAAAACCAAAGGTTAAAGGAGAACCGACTCTAGCACGCAAACTAGTATCACATGTAAGGTGTGGGGATTAGTTTTTCAGAGTTGCTAGATGTCCCCTTATATAGTCTTTCAAATCAGGGTTTTTCCTTGGTTAAAGCAATCAATATCCACCGTTAGATGAAAACCTGATTTATATTCAAGCTAATATTTCTCAACCGTTAGATCTAAAACTTAGCTTGTTATACACAAAATAAATGCACACTTCTAGGTTTGTTAACCGTACCCAAACATGTACATTGTTGTTTCAACAATAGTCAACCAAAAGTTTAGCCATATGAGCATTTCATATCAACCATGTTCTTCTTCACCTTAACTAGTTCAGATGACTAAAATGAACTAGTTAGAGATTTGTTCAATTGCAAGGAAATATTATGTAACTACACAAGACACAATTGAAGCAAAGATGATTTGATTCACTCGAATCGGTTCATGAACTTTTATAGCCACGGTTTGCAAATAGCATTCCTTAGTCTTTTTAAGTTCAAGTTCAGAAATCATATTTAGATATATAACCTTCTCAAGTTCACAGACTAGGTTCGCGGACTTAAGATACCGGACAAATTTTACAAACTCCAGCAGAAATTCTCGGGATGAGAACTTCGCCGGTTCGCAGACTGGGTTCGCGGACTGAGTTCGCGGACTTAGCTTCACGTAAGTAGTTTGTCAACTACAACAGAAATTCTCGGGTTTGAGAACCTTGGCAGTTCGCGGACTGAGTTCGCGGACTTGGCAGTTGCCATTCTTCCTGTTCTCTTGATCAACGAAGTTCGAAAACTTTGGTTCAAGGAATAGGACTTATACATAATTGTGTTTCCACAACAATGCTTATGTCCGCCATTGGTTATGTAATCTAAACTATAATTTCAATCATTGAAACATTCTTAGAGGACGTTATATAGTTGTTACACCATTTCTCGTCAAAGCAATTTTCAAAGTGATTGAAACATATCATGACTTTCGTCACTAGGTAAAGATAAACTTGGTCGAAGCGAAAAGCTTACCAACACATATTTCGAGATGTAGATAGACGAGGTATACTCGGATCGAAATACCAAATGTGTATAATCATAGTCTATATATATATAGCATACGACTTTTTGTCTCAAAGAGTAGGAGATAGAATAGATAGACTTTTAGGTGACAGATAAGTTCAAGTCTTCACATACCTTTTTGTCGAGAAGTTCCGCCGGTTCCTTGAGTATATCTTCGTCTTGTATGATGAATCGCCATAGAGTCCTTGAGCTCAACTACACTTACTATCCTAGTCCAAGACTTAGCTATAGTAGACTAGAAATCAAGACTTTTAGTTTTGATCATTAACATTGACAAACATGCTTGAGATAGCAACGCATGCGAGTTCGACCGAGCAATGCTCTAACAAGATTAACTTCAGTTGTTGAGCCATATTGTTTTGTTATGAGTTTTTGATTTTTGTTTTTTTGGGATCAACTTCGGTTGTTGACACCATGATTTGTGATTGAGTGTTCTTGATCAATCACATGATTTGTGATTGAGTGTTCTTGATCAATCACATAGTTCTTGAAAGTCAGATGAACCAATTCTAAACTTTTTTGGAAGTGTGGCAAATCGTTTTCAAGATTGTAAGTATGAAAGAGGACTTACAAAGTAAGGATGTCGACATACATTGAACATGTGCAATAACGCTTATCTTTAATTGTTCAAAGTTATTCCTTAATAGCTAAAGGAAGAAAATCCTGGATCGAATAAAATAAATTGAGAATCATTTATTTAAGGTTTTTAATTTTATTTTTGGAAAATGAAAATTAGTAATGTGCATTTACTAGTTGGATATTTTCTAAGAGATTTTCGGTCATTATTTTGGACAAAACATTCCAGGAATTATGGAAACCGAATCTGGAATATATTGCATATTTTGAGAATATTTTCGGTTTTGGAAATTCCTTGGTGTCCAAACTTCCTTGGTCTATAAATATCAAAGTTTGCATTTCGAGCAAACTAATCCTCGTACAACAAGAACTATCTCAATTGCTGCTATTGGTGAAGCCGCCTATTCGGAGAGGAGAGTAACCTAATTAGGCGAAATCTCTTACGACCGCTCAGTTTAAATACTTCTTTGGTACTGAGAAACTCTATTAGTACCGTTGGTGGGAAACTAAATAATTGCGGTTTATCTTTTGCTTTTGATTTATTTGATTGACTAATGGTGGTTGTACTTTGATTGCACCTAGTTTATTTATGCTTGAGAATCTTCCCTTCTGATATAAGATTCACTCAAAGTAGATCGAAGTTTCGACGGGGATCTTTAGACTGTTTGTAGATCTAAAGACGTCTTGTGATAATCCATTGTTAACAGACTCCGTTCTGTGCGTGATTGATCACAAGAGATTCAAGTTGATTGTATGCAGGTGTTTATTGAAGATCTAAGAATATTTGAAGACAAAGAAGAATTTGAAGATTTCTGATTTGGGATTCATAATCTTTGGTGTGCACAATACTTGTTTCGGTAAAAGAGGATCCAACTATAATCGGTTTATCCTTTTGGTAGATTAGATTGATTAGTTGTGTAGATCGGCATCAATACAATTCTTTGTGATTAAAAGTATTGATTGAAAAATCTTAACAATTACTTCAGTAGTTGATAAATAAGATAGATCTAAGAACCTGACGAAGGAGTTTATTGAGATAAACAGAAGATCCTTTGTCGAACTCATATCACTTGGTTGAAAAGAGTTGATACCAAATAGATTTGTTGTTCCTTTACTGTTTGGAATACGAACAAAAGGAATTGTTCCAAGTACGTGACTTATTACATGTCGGAGGCATGGGAATACAGACGGAACTAGGTTAACTGTAGGTTTAGTTGCTTGGTCTCAACTATACGAAGTTGGTTTGATTTTGTATAGCGGCTTAATCCTGAGAGTATTCAATTCTGGACAAGGTCCCGGGGTTTTTCTTCATTTGCGGTTTCCTCGTTAATAAAATGTTTCTATGTCATTTACTTTTATTTTCCGCAATTATAATTTAAAGTAAATTACACAAATGTTAATTCCTATTTACTTGATAAGCAATCCTATTGTGTTTGGTTAAGTCCGAACCTTTTATCATGTAAACATACATCGTTGTTGTATTGTCTCGATCTCGTATCTATAGACGATCACACGAAGTGTGAACCGATTTGTTGTATTTTCTCGACTCAGTCCATCGAAAATCACTTTCGGAGAAAGGACTTATAGGTGGAAAAGTTTTAGATTGAGGTATATTTGGGTACCCTCGTCTTTTCAATTGGTATCAGAGCAGGCAAACACGAAAAGATCTAACAATCTGTGTTTGGTGCGATCCAACCTATAAGAATGAACTCGAGTTCGCATGAATTGACTTCAATTAACGTACCACCAAGATTTGACGAAACAAACTATCTATGGTAGAAATCTGCTATGAGATCTTTTCTTCAATCACGAGACTTTAATACATGGCTATTAGTCGTCGATGGTTATATTCGTCCAAAGATAGAAAATTTAGAAACTGAGTTTAAACGCTTAGTAGATTTTTCAAACGAAGAAAAGGCTCTTGCAAAGCAGAATTCAGATGGTTTGAATGCTATTATACATGCTGTTAGTCATGATTTACAACATCATGTATCAACTTGTCAAACTTCGAAAGAAGCTTGGGATAATCTTCAGATCGTATTCGAAGGAAACACATCAGAGAAAGAATCTAGACTTCAAAAACTCTTATGTCCGATTGGGATAATTTTCGAATGGATGACAACGATACTTTTGAAGAGTTTCATATTAGACTCCCTGAGATAATCAATGTATGTTTCTCTCTTGGAAAGACTATTTCTGAAAAGGATATAATATGAAAAATTCTCAGATCGTTGCCATCTTGATACGGTTCTAAAAAGCATGCAATCATAGAAGCTAATGATCTTTCGTCTCTATCTAGAAGTTCCCTAGTTGGAAAACTGAAGATATTTGATCAAGAAAATTTGTCTAAACAAAAAGACAATCTGGCCTATAAAGCCATAAAAAGGGTTCCGACTCAATATTTGGAAGATTCTGAATATCAGGAAGATCAAACTGCTGAAGATGAAGATGAACTTAATCATCATTTGTCTCTTATTACTCAACGATTCAAGAAACTGTTGAGACATCGAAAAAGAGAATCACCTGTGGCAAAAGGAAAAACTGTTCCTTCACATAAACGTGAAGACACCTGGGATGATGATGATATTATTCCTCAATGATATAAGTGCAGAGGGTTCGGTCATATTTCTCCAGACTGTCCAACTAAGGACACACGGTGGAAAAGAAATGCTTATACTGCCACACTTGATTATTGTCCTAATGAGAATGATCAAGTTGATGAGATAGATCATGTTGCAACCATTGCAGAAGTCTATGACTCTGAAGTTCTTCCAACTCTAGATACTCAAGAAGAGTTTACTCCTTCGATCTTCAAAGAAATATTTCCATGCAAAGATAAAAGAACTCACCTTATTGAATCTGGCATCATTGAAATAAAATCATCGCTTGATCAACTCAAACTGAGTTTTTTGAATGATAAAAAAAAATTTAACAAGCGACTAAAGAAAATCGAGGTTACTCAATGCTCCGAAAAGGTATAAGTATCTAAACTCATTCTCGATATTAAGTGTTGTCAAGATGAGATAAGGAAGTTAAAAGTAGAAAATCAGAATATGAGAGATAGACTCAATTGCTTTGATAAATCATCACCTTGTATGAATGTATCAAGAGACAATGAGGTAAGGCTAAATAAATCTGTTAAATCTAGATCCAGAAAACGCAACAATTCTGGTGTTTGCTCCTTGCGCAAACAAAAAGGGCATTTTCAAAGGCAGTGTCCTGATACTAAACAGAGAGAGGAACTGTATAAAACCGGAAAATCAAGATCTAAGTGTAGATCAAAGATCTCTTCAAAAAGGGAGAATAAGTTCTTCGAACATCATGATCTTACATCAAGATTAAAAGTTGAACCTAAAAGTTCAAACGTAATGTCTCCTCAACCATGTAAGAATGTTGGAATCTTCAAGGGAAGAAATTCAACAACCAAAAAGGTGACAACCATGGATCCTTACTTGCTTCCCCCTTAAAAGTATACAATAAGGATATAGATGTAAATATTTTATATAAAAATATTTCTAAAAATTGATTTTTCGGTTAAGAATTTAATTGAAATAATATTCTTAAAGATTTTTGAGAAATTTTTTTAGAACTTATAAGAGGGAAGACCTCTGACTTCATTTTCATAGAGATTTGACAGAATGTCCACCTCTAGTTGCAACTCTCGCAAAACCGAAAAAAGTCTGGACTATATTGTTCCCTATCAAGAAACTTCGTCTCGAGTCTTCTGATGGCGATTCTGATTCATCTCCAGAACTTCAACAGGATGTTCCTAATGAACAGATCTTTTCTCTCAATGATAATCTTCTCAATAATCTTTCACCAAAATTGGATCTAATCTTATGTGAAGTAAGGAACATGGAAAAGGATTTGCGAAAGGAAGTTAAGGAAGTCAATGGCAATGTCGTTAATCTTGAATCAAGACTAGTGATTATAGAAGATGATTGGAATCCGGTAAAATCTTCTGATCCGGCTTCAACTTTGAAGGATGCTCTAAAAAGTTGAAATTAGAGTTTCAGAAAATGGAAAAAAAGACATCAATTTTTGATTTCTTTCAATAATTGTATTAGGTCTATTATGAATAAAACTATTATTATAAATAAAATTATTTGATTTATAATTTTTCTTGTGATAGTTTTTGATTTACATAGCCTGTGCTTGAATGCTTTATCTTACTGCTATGTATGTTTATGGGATGTTTGATTTCGGTTTCTAACCTTGATATTCGATCCCATAATGTTGTGAACCCTTATGGTTTGGGTGACTTTTTGATTTAGCAGGATTAAGTTCTAGCCCATGTTGGTAGGCTTTATCAAAGGATCATGAGGGGTTCTGATAGAAACAATATGTGAAAAGTCACAATATGTTGAATCGGTTTTGGTTTAGCATATGTGTTTCGAGGTTTTCAACTTTTGCTTGCAATAGTTCAAAACCGGTTTTCAACCTTTCTCTGGTAAAGGTTGGTTGTTGTTATTCTTTTGTTTTGCGTAAGGATGACAACATAATGATATTTAGATATCAATTCTCCCTGGAAGAAGATGCAAACATATTGGAGAAGTGGATGCGAAATTTGAAGTAACAATCTTGTTAGTTAATTTTTTTCCTGTTTAATAAAAGCCTGATTTTATTTCATATATTTATTGCTTTTGCTTAACAAAATTTCGGTACAATTTATGTTTTATTCCATTATTTGTGTATGGATGTGTGTGTGATTCAATTGGTTCCGGTTAAGAAAAACTATTGGTATCTTGCTTTATTGTATGATATCAATTGTTTAGGCTTACAAAATTTCGGTGCAATAGCGGTACTTTAATGTCTATGTTGTTTCAATTGCTTCCGGTTGAGTTGAATAATTATGCAAGTTGATTTATTTGGTTTGTATAATTGTTTAGCCCAATTCGATTCCGTATAAGAGAAACTAAGTTAATTCTGATCTTAGTTAGACTTATCAAAGTGGAGGTTTCGATTATTCAAGTCTAATCGAGTGCCTTAACAAGAAATGCTAGTTAACTAACGTAGTACTTGTCTTGTTTAAAATTTAAAGGTCTAAGTTATATGGATAATTAGAACCTAATGAGAAAAATAGAGTTATCTTTATTTTGGTCTTATCGAACAAGCGATTGTATTTATACAATCGGTTTAGCAAAGGAACTAAGGTGCTTAGTTGATTTTTGGTTTGCTAAACAATTAGAGAAAATTGCTTCGGGAAATTGTTTCCTTGGTAACATATCAAAAAAAATTACTTTGTAGCTTCGATTTTGATATTGGTTATCAAAAATGGTGTGTGGAACCCTCGTGCTTAACTCTATAGGTTGCAAGTCTATTTTGAGATTTGAAAGATCCTTTCGGTTTGTCCTTTATTTTTTCGTTTCTTTGTCATTTTGTGACAAAAAGGGGGAGAAATATATGGAGTAAACAAGTGATATTGGTATTGATTTATATTGATTGGCATCACTAAGGGAAAGGACATTGGTGCTTAAACGTTTTATCTAACGAAAGAGTGAAAGCATAGACCAAGGGGGAGTAACATATCATATACTTGTAGTTATTTGGACTACAAAAGAAATAACAAAGACGTGCGGATTGATAAAATCTACCTATCTTACCTTTAAGGGGAGTATTGTCTTTGTTGTTAGAGCATTGCTCGGTCAAACTCGCATGCGTTGCTATCTCAAGCATGTTTGTCAATTTAGTGATCAAAACTATAAGTCTTGATTTCTAGCCTATTTGTAGATGTCTCAGACTAGGACATAGATAGTGTAGTTGAGCTTAAATCTCTCGAAGTTCATCTCTTGAAGACGAAGAACTACTAAGGGGAGCTTGTGGAACTTCTTCGACAAAAGTTATGTGGAGACTTGAACTTATCTATCACTTGGAAAGTCTATTTCTACTATATCCTATATTGAGACATAAGTCGTATTACGATATAGTTTTCTCTATACACATTTGAGATTTCGAGATGAGTATATCTCGCTTACATATTTCTCTAAATATGTGTTGGTAAGCTTTCGCTTCGACCAAGTTCATCTTATATCATGAGAAAATTTCCGAGTAACATCTTACATGGTTTGTGTGATACAATCATTTGGTGTAAGACTTGGAAGGTTTCAATAATGATTATTTCAATATCTTGAAAATTGCTTTGATGCTAATAATGTGTGAAAACGGCTATTGACATTATAGAAGAATGTTTCAGTGATTGAAATAAAGAGTTGATGATGTAACCATCTTTGGATATAAGCATATATAGTATGTTCGCACATTAGTGTATAAGTCCATAAACTGGGAGCCAAGAGTATGCATATGTGTGTATACGGAATTGGTGAAGGAGACAGGTTAAGTATGCTTACCCGTATGCATACTGGAGGAAATTCTCAAACCGAGAATTTCTGCTGAGTTTGGTTTTGGAGAAACTCTTAACTAGTCACCTTAAGTATGCGTACCCGTACGCATACCGGCGGAAGTTTTTGAACCGAAAATTTCTGTCGAGTTTGGAAACTTTACAAACTCAAATCCGGTTGCTTAAGTATGCATACCCGTACGCATACTTAAGCTGGTTACTTTGTCAAATCGGTCAAGTCCATGAACTTAAACATTTAAATCATAAGGAATGCAATCTTTGCAAACTGTGGCTATAATGTTCATGATTGATTCAAGTGAATCAAACCGATTTGATTTCAATTGTGTTTTTCTAAACAATTGAACAACTCTTTAACTAGTTTCATTTGAGTCATTTGAACTAGTTATGGTTGAGATAAATAAGGTTGATATGAGAGTAATCATTTGACTTAATCGACCTGAAGACTTCACTGGGATTGTGAAGCCAGACCCAACTATTATCTTTGTAGTTGCGTTATCTGATCTTGTTGTTTCTATCGTGTTGAGTGCAATTGAAATAATTGGCTCGAGATTTTATATCTCCAATAGGAAAGATAGAAAAGTAATCACAAACACTTCGTCCCATCGTTTGTGATTCCACAATAACTTGTTTCGCTAGTCGATTAAGTTTATTGTGAGGTGATTGATAATTCTAGGTTGTTTTTCGGGAATATAAGTCCGGGTTATCAATTGGTTCATGTTCACCTTGATTTATCAAAAGACAGAACAAAAATTCTTGGGTATTTCTGTGGGAGACAGATTTATTCAATCTTATAGACTTTTCTGTGTGAGACAGATTTGTCTATCAAGTCTTCGACTTTGGGTCGTAGCAACTCTTGGTTGTGGGTGAGATCAACTAAGGGAATCAAGTGTGTTGTATCCTGCTGGGATCAGAGACGTAAGGAGCGCAACTGTACCTTGAATCAGTGTGAGATTGATTAGGTTTCAACTACAGTCCAGTCCGAAGTTAATTAGTAGTAGGCTAGTGTTTGTAGCGGCTTAATACAGTGTGGTATTCAATCTGGACTAGGTCCCGGGTTTTTTCTGCATTTGCGGTTTCCTCGTTAACAACATTCTGGTGTATGTGTTATTTTTTTTTCTGCATTTTATTTTGTTATATAATTGAAATATCACAGGTTGTGTGTTAAGATCAATCAATTAGAATATCCAACCTTGGGTTGTTGGTTTACATTGATTGACACTTGAACATTGGTCTTTGGTACCGTTCAAGTTACTCTTCTTATATTCAATCAGGCTCGCAGATTTCTATTTGATGATTGCGGATTGAATTAAGAATTAGAGATATTAAACTCTTTGATATACTTTATTCAAGATTGAGTCTGACTGTCTAGTTGATTCTCTAGAAAGTGTATTGGAGTAAGTCCTCTCAGATTGCCAAACGAATTGTTGGGTGTGGTTGTTAGACCCCCACATTTTTATTTGTTATTATGATGTCAACAACGTCATTTAAGGATTGAATGTATACAGGTTATTGTATTGTTGAATTCGGGAATCAAGCGTATGTGTAATGAATTCTTGTAATTTGTTTATCCATATGATGTAAGAGTTTTGTCACTAAAATTGACAAAGGGGGAGATTGTTAGAGCATAGCTCGGTTGAACCCACCAAGTGTTGGTATGTCAAGTTTGGTTGTCATACTTTAGTGATCCAAAACTCATTTAAGAGTCGCTTGATTATGTACTAGATTCAACTTCGTATAGGTTAGCTTGAAAGTATTAGGATATGAGACATTACAAGTATTGCGAAGACTTGAAGAAGTGAAGAAGGAAGGAGTTACAACGACAACATCATCCTTCCACTAGAGGTTAGTGATATTTGACTTGAACTGTTTCATTCCCTAAACGTATCTTTCAAGTCGTGCATATTGAAAACAAAATTGCGAAGCATGAATGATTATACTCTAGTTAGACATAGTTTTAAGGAATACAATACAAGGTTTATTGCTTAACCATTAAACTTTGTAGAAAGGGGAACCGATCCTATGGACATGTGCAACACGTTTTTAGGCGAAGGGGAACTGATCCTATGGACATGTGCAACAAGTACAAGTTAAATACCATATATATGTGGGGAACCGATCCTAGTACCTAGTCAACCGAATTTTGGAAATCTAGTGTGACTATGCACAGTACTCACATGGAGGTAGAACCGAAACTTGTTTTGGTAGAACCATGAAACACATGATTTGTGATTGGGTGTTCTTGATCAATCACATAGTTCTTGAAAGTCAGATGAACCAATTCTAAACTTGTTTGGAAGTGTGGAAAATCGGTTTCAAAATTGTAAGTATGAAAGAGGACTTACAAAGTAAGGATGTCGGCATACTTTGAACATGTGCATTAACGCTTATCTTTAATTGTTCACAGTTATTCCTTAATAGCTAAAGGAAGAAAATCCCGGATCGAATAAACTAAATTGAGAATCTTTTATTTAAGGTTTTTAATTTTATTTTTGGAAAATTAAAATTAGTAATGTGCATTTACTAGTTGGAGATTTTCTAAGAGATTTTCGGTCATTATTTTGGACAAAGCATTTCCAGGAATTATGGAAACTGAATCTGGAATATATTGCATATCTTGAGAATATTTTCTGTTTTGGAAATTCCTTGGTCTATAAATATCAAAGTTTGCATTTCGAGCAAACTAATCCTCGCACATCAAGAATTATCTCAGTTGTGTTGTGATAGACACATTTTTGTGACTGATTTGTCTCGATTCTATATATTGATAGAGCTCATTTTTATACTTGTTATGGTGTTTTATGTGTGTGCAGGTATTTTTGGCCAATAAATTTTTTTTTGAAAAATCGGCTCGAAAAGTTGTCTAAGGCACCCGGAGGACACCTGATATTTGGACTCTCACTATGGACAAGGGATACCCAGTTGATAAGGGACAACCCAGGGCAGCTACTATTCGCACCCCTACTCTGGTTAGGGGGCACCCTTCTTCACCTTCGTTCAAATCATATTTTGGCGGGAAAACTTTGCAGACGGGAAGCATATCAGGGTTCGCATTTTTGGGAGGATTTAAGGATATTCAATCACAGAATTTTGGTGTATTAGACTTGTTAGAGCCTAACAGGGTTGGTGTGTATATTTGGATCGAGTATTTTGGGCTGAAAAACCATGTTGGAGCGAAGCAGAGGAGGTGGATGTTTATCGAAGTTATGTTGATGACTAGGAGGAGATTTAGTCGGAGTTTGACGTGGAGATGGATTGGGATTCATTTTATGAATCAAACCAGGATTGTTATGAGCTTTAGATTCGATAAAATAGTGAAAAATATTCGGTTTGAGCGAAACAGGGAAGTGAAGTTATTATCGGACTTTATGGTTATATATATGGGAGTTGGCGAGATTCTGGAGAGGTTAACTATATTTGGGACTCTATCTTACCTTATTTGAGAATTTTACAACTCACAGAACCGCGTAAAAAAGCTTGGCAAGGAAAGAAATCCCGAGACTTGAGGTGAAGGAAAAATAAGAATAGCCGAAGATTTCTTGAAGTTCAATCGACCTGTGGGCTATAAAAGGAGTTGGGATAGCTCATAGAAGGGTTACGTACACTTTGGGGGAAGTTTAGAAGAGAACAGAACGCTGAAATCACGAGTTGGAGTTTTATTTCTGCTGCTGCAATACCAAGAACACGAAGAACATAAGACACACACTCATCTGTCGCAGAAAACTATCGTTATTCAACAACAGAACTTACATATCGTTTATCAACTGTGGTTGCATTAGGTCTTTAGCTATTGTTCTCCTTTGTAACATAGATTCTGTAACACACTTACACTGTTGCGAATCGGCTGTGTTATTACTTTTCATCCTTTTAATCATCTTTTGAGCCATAAACACATATTTTGCGATCATGAATAATATGAGGAGCTAAACCCCTTTGCTGAGGCGACGGAGGAAGCTATTTTTCCAACAATTATGTGGTAACGATTATTCAGTTAATTTCTGCAATTCTTTTATGATTATTTGCATTGAATCAAAATTGAAATAATGATTTTTATTGACTTGTTGTGTTTTCACTTGATGGTGCATGCTTAGCTTAGGGCTCTTGATGTTCCATGCTTGATATTAAAACTAGTGTTTTGAAAATCTACCATTGGCAATATTTTAGAATCACAATTTCTTTTGGAGCTATATTGTCTAGAATTGCATGAAAATTATTAATATTGAGTCACATGAAAAATTGGAAAATAGTGGAATCCTGAATCTCAGTGCTTTTAAAAATCTTGATAGCAACATCGTCTTAAGTTTTCTATTTTAAAATATAATTCTAAAATCGAATCTCTACAAGTCTTAAACGAACCTTTTTCTACAACTATAAAAAAATCTCATCAATTTTTGGCGCCGCCGACGCAGACTTGTATTTAGGTTTAGGTTTTAGATTTTTATTATCTTTGATTTTACTTTGGGTATTTTTTCTTTTGTTGTGCAGGTTTTGCTTGGAATAGAAGGTGAAAAGTTGCACTTGCCATAAAAGGAGAAAGCCAAAGATTTTATTTTTAAGGACTTTTATTTTTGGTAGTTTTATTTATTTTTGGACTTGTAATTGTATTTTATTTGTTTGTGTTTATTTTTAGTATTTTATTTATTATTAAAAAAAACAGCACACACCAATTGCATTTTCGTCCGGCACCGAGTTTAGGAAAACAAGTGGTTTAGTACGGTGAACCCTCTGGGCGTTATCATCCGAAAAACCACAAACCTCAGCCTCGTACCTTTGGGTATAGTTTGTTGTGGTAACCCAAGCTTACCTAAATTAGTGAGCCTAGCATTTGCATGTGTACAGATTTTTGTTGAATTCTTGTGTATGCCTGAACGAAAAAAAGACGCTCTAGGACGGTTTATGCGTGAAAAACCTAGAAGTGATATTTTAGGAAACAAGAATCTTGATTACCTTAATCTAGAGACCTCTGATTTTGGAAAGTCTAGTTTTGAACATCCATCTTTTACTGAGGAGAGAATCCCTATAACTCAGGTAGAGCCAGAAATGGCAACTTTGAAAACTTTGTTGAATCCGACTAGGACTACTCGTCCTCATGTATCAGGTTAGCTGACACGAAAGCGAATTATGAATTTAACCTGGGATGTTACACATGCTCCCAATCTTTTTAGGGAAAGAAAATTAGGACCCCTATTTCCATGTTAGGGACTTTGAGGAAATTCGTAGTACCCTAAAGATTAGAAAACTTGATGATGATGCTTTGAAACTTAGGTTATTCCCTTTTCCCCTGAAAGATAAAGCTAAATCGTGGCTATATAGTTTGGCTTCCGGGTCCATTGAAACATATGAACAACTTACATCTGCCTTTTTGAACAAGTTTTTCCCTAGGCACAAAACATCGTCTATTAGGATGCAAATCTGCACATTTTCTCAACAAGAGGGAGAATCTTTGTATAGGTATTTGGAAAGGTTCAATGATCTATTAGCCCAATGTCCTCATCATGGATTAGAAAAGGTTAGGTTAGTTCAGATCATTTATGAGGGTTTAGATTATCCCACTACAACCACAGTAGAATCTATGTGTACAGGTGGGTTTGAAAACCAAACAGTTGATGATGCGATGACATATTTGAGTGAAATCGCTGAAAAGACCCAACAATGGGAAAATAGTAGGGAACCCAAGAAAACAATTCTTCTAGGAAGAGGAAACATTAATAGGCTAGAATGAGGCTTTGAATCAGATGCCAAAATTGCAGCAATAGCTAAAATGTTAGAAGCTTTAGAATTGGGTCACACTAGTGGTAGAGTGGAGCCTTTTTTGGAAGGCCAGAATAATGAAGAGCAAGCTAATGCTCTGTATAATAACACTAGATTCGACAACCGTCAGAAATTTGACCCATATTCAGAAACCTATAATCCTGGTTGGAAAAACCATCTGAACCTTTCGTGGTCTAAGGGCCAGAGTCAAGGTCAGCTTAGTAATTCGAATATTCCCCCAGGTTTTGGTTATAATAAGAACTCTCCAGGTCAAGCTCAGTTTCAGAACCCTTTAGAGAATAAAATGACTAGCTTAGAGGAATCTCTTAGTATATTAAGAAAGAGCAAGGATATGTTAGCACAGAGCCATGAAATGTTAGTAAAGAGCCAATTTAGTTTTGAACATGAAACCAAGCAGAACTTTCAAACTAATGCTCATACTCTTGCTAAGTTAGAACTTCAAATAGGTCAAATAACTAAGACTTTAAGTGAAAGAGATAACAGAAGGTTCCCTAGTCAGACTAATCCCAATCCTAGAGGAGTTCATGAAGTAGGTGCAAAACCATCACATCAGTTGAATTCAGTTAGAACCCTTAGGAGTGGTAGAGTAGTAGACAATCAGGTAACCATGCCCGATAGTGAGAATACTGTAGTACACCCCTCAGGACCATCCATAGATGAGGGGACTGATAAAATCTCTGATGATGCCAATTCGGTTCCTGAGAGGCCCTATTTTATGCCTAAAGCCTCAATTCCACAACTATTAGTACCAACAAAGAATGAATCCAACTTTAATGACATAATGGAGGTTTTTAAGAAAGTTACCATAAACCTTCCGTTACTAGAAGAAATTAGGCAACTTCCGGCTTATGCCAAATTCCTTAAGGATATGTGTAAGAGAAAACGAAAGCTTAGTGTCCCTAAAAAAGCCTTTTTAGCTAGTCATGTAAGTTCGATCATTCAGAACCCCACAACTCCTAAGTATAAAAACCCAGTTGCCCCTATTATTGCTTGCACGATAGGAAAACATCGGGTAGATAACGCTTTACTTGACTTAGGAGCAAGTGTGAACTTACTGCCGTACCATGTGTACTTACAGCTAGGACTTGGTGAATTGAAACCTACGAAGATAACACTGCAGTTAGCTGATAGGTCTGTTAAAATTCCTCGTGGTGTGATAGAGGATGTTTTTATCGAGGTCGACAAGTTTATTTATCCTGTAGATTTTGTGGTCTTAGATACCCAACATGTCCCTGACCCACAGAACCGGATACCTACGATTTTAGGTCGCCCATTTTTAGTTACGTCTAATGCGATCATAAACTGTCGAAATGGTATAATGAATCTATCTTTTGGTAATATGACTATTGAGATGAATATTTTTAATGTCAATAAGCTAAATTCTGATCTAGATGACACATGCATTGAAGAGGTGAACATGATAGGAACCTTAGTTCAGGAGTCATTACCAAGCATCGTTTCTGAAGATCCATTAGAGAGTTGTCTGTCCCATTTTGGCCTGGACTTCGATGATGATAGCAACATTGAACAAGTAAATGCTTTGTTGGATTCTATTCCTATGTTAGATACTGATAGATGGAAAGCTAGGTTCGAACCATTACTAGCTTTTGAGTCTACTCTCCCTTGTTTAGAGGAGCCTCCTAGGTTAGACCCTAATTATGCATTTTTAGGCCCATCTGAGACTTTGCCTGTGATTATAGCTCCCGATCAGGATAGTAGGCCATATATCGTTCTTCAACACAGTAGGGAAACTTTAAGGTTAACTATAGAGGATGTCACACATATAAGTTCTACAATTTGTATGCCTCAAATGCATTTAGAGGATGAACCACCTGATTATAGTTTAGAGAAAGCAATTGACCTTTTTCAGGAACCCGATGGTCTAGAAATTAGGAATATTGTGACAAGTATATCTAGAGACACACACAAAATTCTAAGTTTGGTGGGGGTAGTAATTCTCAAGTATCCCCATTGGAAGTCCCTAACTTGGGAATCGAGCCTAGTATGCCTGAAGTAGTACCTGAGTCTTTTCTGAATCCACAACCTGATCCTCCTGATATTATCCGGGAGGAAATCCAGGAGTTAGAAACCCATAGTTCAGAAGAATCTATTTGTCAAGACACTCATATAAAGCCCAAGTGGGCACCACAGAAAAACTCAGTTATCTTGCAGGAAACCTTGGATGAGGATGTGATTTGTCCGTCTATTTTCTGATTTGGTGCAGTTGTCTCATAATTGTGGCAGTTTTATTCAATTTGGTTGACCCACAATTGTTTCGACTATTGATATATGATTTGAAAAGGTAATTAGCCATTTGTGGTATTTAACGTCTGGCTGAAGACTTTAAACTTAGCACTTCTTGGGAGGTAACCCAAATCCGTGCGACACGGTAATATCTTTCCTTATCTTTTGCTTTAAATGGTAATAGTTTCTCCTTGTTCATGCTTTTAATTTCATCTTTATAACATTGAGGACAATGTTAGATTTAAGTTTAGGGGTATGGGAGAAACTTTTTAGTTGCATTGTTAAACTCCAGAGCCTAGAAAAATTATGCTTATTAAGGATGGCACTAACCAATCTAAGTGGATGGAAGCATCTTGGTTGTAGGAGTTGAGGAACCAATCTGATTAGATGGAAACATCTAAAGAGTCTATTCATAAAAGCACGGAGCTCAGGTGTTAGAAATAACATGGTAGTTTCGCCATATCTCGTTGAGTCCTTTTTCACTTCTGTTTTTATTTTGTTTTCTTTTAATTTCATCTTTAGAACATTGAGGACAATGTTAGATTTAAGTTTGGGGGTATGGGAGAAACTTTTTAGTTGCATTGTTAAACTTCAGAGCCTAGAAATTTATGCTTATTAAGGATGGCACTAACCAATCTAAGTGGATGGAAGCATCTTGGTTGTCGGAGTTGAGGAACAAATCTGATTAGATGGAAACATCTAAAGAGTCTATTCATAAAAGCACAGAGCTCAGGTGTTAGAAATAACATGGTAGTTTCTCCATATCTCGTTGAGTCCTTTTTCACTTCTGTTTTTATTTTGTTTTCTTTTCTCTAAGTGATTAGGTGGGGATCACAATTCAAGTTGTTACTACTTCTAGGGTGAAATAGAGTGATTGAGATACCAAAAATAAAAGTTGAAAAAAAAAAGTTGAGACCAGACCAACCGGAATATATTCAATAAAGTCGACCACTGGTACCCTTGTATATGCCAGTTGAGTTGACCTAGAGTTAGGATTATCGACCACTGGTTCCCTTGTATATTCCTGTGTGTTGATATTAGTCCATACCAGTATCTCAGTCCATTAGGATAGGTTCTTTTTGGCAGTGGCCTTCAGACAGATATGAGAAACACCGTTCACCTTAGTCAACATTAAAACCATCAACATTTTTCTCTACATCCATCTTCTTAATCTATCCATGTGATTGGTTGACTCCGGTTATGATGTCCAGAAACTATCTGAGTAGAGCTCTGTCACTTATATATGAATTTTAGTACGCTTGAGTACAAACTCGTGCACAACAATTGGAATTTTGCATCAGGGTACTTCCTCCTGTAGTCAATAAGTATGCCAACTAAGGAAATTCTTTAGTGCCTTCCAAGGTTCTGCGTAGATAGCTAGGGTCTGGAGTAAAGGTTTTGTGGGTATATCTATTGTAAGCCCTCCCGAGACTGTAACTCGGCCACTAGGTCCACCTAGAGGTTTAAAGGATTGTTGCATACGCTAAATGCAACCGACGATGCCTGCGACAGTGTGTTAGAATTTTATGTTCTAGACTTGATTTGCTCGAGGACTAGCAAATAATAAGTTTGGGGGTATTTGATAGACACATTTTTGTGTCTGATTTGTCTCGATTCGTTATATTGATAGTGCTCATTTTTGAACTTATTATGGTGTTTTATGTGTGTGCAGGTATTTTTCGCCAATAAACATTTTTGGAAAAATCGGTTCGAAAAGTTGTCTAAGGCACCCGGAGGACACCTGATATTTGGACTCTCACTATGGATAAGGGGTACCCAGTTGATAAGGGACAACCCAGGACAGCTACTATTCGCACCCCTACTCTGGTTAGGGGTCCACCCTTATTCACCTTCGTTCAAATCATATTTTGGCGGGAAAACTTTGCAGACGGGAAGCAGATTATGGTTCACATTTTTGGGAGGATTTAAGGATATTCAATCACGGAATTTTGGTAGACTGGACCTGTTAGAGCCTAACAGGGTTGGTGTGTATATTTGGATCGAGTATTTTGGGATGAAAAACCATGTTGGAGCGAAACAGAGGAGGTGGATGTTTATCGAAGTTGTGTTGATAACTAGGAGGAGATTTAGTCGAAGTTTGACGTAGAGATGGATTGAGATTCATTTGATGAGTCAAACCAGGATTGTTATGAGCTTTAGATTCGATAAAACAGTGACAAATATTTGGTTTGAGCGAAATAGGGAAGTGAAGTTATTATCGGACTTTCTGGTTATATATATGGGAGTTGGAAAGATTCTGGAGAGGTTAACTATATTTGGGACTCTATCTTACCTTATTTGAGAAGTTTACAACTCACAGAACCGCGTAAAAAGCTTGGCAGGAAAGAAATCCCGAGACTTGAGGGGAGGAAAAATAAGAATAGCCGATATTTCTTGAAGTTCAATCGACCTGGTGGGCTATAAAAGGAGTTGGGATAGCTCATAGAAGGGTTACGTACACTTTGGGGGAAGTTTAGAAGAGAACAGAACGCTGAAATCACGAGTTGGAGTTTTATTTCTGCTGCTGCAATACCAAGAACACGAAGAACATAAGACACACAGTCATCTGTCGCAGAAAACTATCGTTATTCAACAACAGAACTTACATATCGTTTATCAACTGTGGTTGCATTAGGTCTTTAGCTATTGTTCTCCTTTGTAACAGAGATTCTGTAACACACTTACACTGTTGCGAATCGGTTGTGTTATTACTTTTCATCCTTTTAATCATCTTTTGAGCCATAAACACATATTTTGCGATCATGAATAATATGAGGAGCTAAACCCCTTTGCTGAGGCGACGGAGGAAGCTATTTTTCCAACAATTATGTGGTAACGATTATTCAGTTAATTTCTGCAATTCTTTTATGATTATTTGCATTGAATCAAAATTGAAATAATGATTTTTATTGACTTGTTGTGTTTTCACTTGATGGTGCATGCTTAGCTTAGGGCTCTTGATGTTCCATGCTTGATATTAAAACTAGTGTTTTGAAAATCTACCATTGGCAATATTTTAGAATCACAATTTCTTTTGGAGCTATATTGTCTAGAATTGCATGAAAATTATTAATATTGAGTCACATGAAAAATTGGAAAATAGTGGAATCCTGAATCTCAGTGCTTTTAAAAATCTTGATAGCAACATCGTCTTAAGTTTTCTATTTTAAAATATAATTCTAAAATCGAATCTCTACAAGTCTTAAACGAACCTTTTTCTACAACTATAAAAAAATCTCATCAATTTTTGGCGCCGCCGACGCAGACTTGTATTTAGGTTTAGGTTTTAGATTTTTATTATCTTTGATTTTACTTTGGGTATTTTTTCTTTTGTTGTGCAGGTTTTGCTTGGAACAGAAGGTGAAAAGTTGCACTTGCCATAAAAGGAGAAAGCCAAAGATTTTATTTTTAAGGACTTTTATTTTTGGTAGTTTTATTTATTTTTGGACTTGTAATTGTATTTTATTTGTTTGTGTTTATTTTTAGTATTTTATTTATTATTAAAAAAAACTGCACACACCAATTGCATTTTCGTCCGGCACCGAGTTTAGGAAAACAAGTGGTTTAGTACGGTGAACCCTCTGGGCGTTATCATCCGAAAAACCACAAACCTCAGCCTCGTACCTTTGGGTATAGTTTGTTGTGGTAACCCAAGCTTACCTAAATTAGTGAGCCTAGCATTTGCATGTGCACAGATTTTTGTTGAATTCTTGTGTATGCCTGAACGAAAAAAAGACGCTCTAGGACGGTTTATGCGTGAAAAACCTATAAGTGATATTTTAGGAAACAAGAATTGATTACCTTAATCTAGAGACCTCTGATTTTGGAAAGTCTAGTTTTGAACATCCATCTTTTACTGAGGAGAGAATCCCTATAACTCAGGTAGAGCCAGAAATGGCAACTTTGAAAACTTTGTTGAATCCGACTAGGACTACTCGTCCTCATGTATCAGGTTAGCTGACACGAAGCGAATTATGAATTTAACCTGGGATGTTACACATGCTCCCAATCTTTTTAGGGAAAGAAAATTAGGACCCCTATTTCCATGTTAGGGACTTTGAGGAAATTGTAGTACCCTAAAGATTAGAAAACTTGATGATGCTTTGAAACTTAGGTTATTCCCTTTTCCCCTGAAAGATAAAGCTAAATCGTGGCTATATAGTTTGGCTTCCGGGTCCATTGAAACATATGAACAACTTACATCTGCCTTTTTGAACAAGTTTTTCCCTAGGCACAAAACATCGTCTATTAGGATGCAAATCTGCACATTTTCTCAACAAGAGGGAGAATCTTTGTATAGGTATTTGGAAAGGTTCAATGATCTATTCCCAATGTCCTCATCATGGATTAGAAAAGGTTAGGTTAGTTCAGATCATTTATGAGGGTTTAGATTATCCCACTACAACCACAGTAGAATCTATGTGTACAGGTGGGTTTGAAAACCAAACAGTTGATGATGCGATGACATATTTGAGTGAAATCGCTGAAAAGACCCAACAATGGGAAAATAGTAGGGAACCCAAGAAAACAATTCTTCTAGGAAGAGGAAACATTAATAGGCTAGAATGAGGCTTTGAATCAGATGCCAAAATTGCAGCAATAGCTAAAATGTTAGAAGCTTTAGAATTGGGTCACACTAGTGGTAGAGTGGAGCCTTTTTTGGAAGGCCAGAATAATGAAGAGCAAGCTAATGCTCTGTATAATAACACTAGATTCGACAACCGTCAGAAATTTGACCCATATTCAGAAACCTATAATCCTGGTTGGAAAAACCATCTGAACCTTTCGTGGTCTAAGGGCCAGAGTCAAGGTCAGCTTAGTAATTCGAATATTCCCCCAGGTTTTGGTTATAATAAGAACTCTCCAGGTCAAGCTCAGTTTCAGAACCCTTTAGAGAATAAAATGACTAGCTTAGAGGAATCTCTTAGTATATTAAGAAAGAGCAAGGATATGTTAGCACAGAGCCATGAAATGTTAGTAAAGAGCCAAGTTAGTTTTGAACATGAAACCAAGCAGAACTTTCAAACTAATGCTCATACTCTTGCTAAGTTAGAACTTCAAATAGGTCAAATAACTAAGACTTTAAGTGAAAGAGATAACAGAAGGTTCCCTAGTCAGACTAATCCCAATCCTAGAGGAGTTCATGAAGTAGGTGCAAAACCATCACATCAGTTGAATTCAGTTAGAACCCTTAGGAGTGGTAGAGTAGTAGACAATCAGGTAACCATGCCCGATAGTGAGAATACTGTAGTACACCCCTCAGGACCATCCATAGATGAGGGGACTGATAAAATCTCTGATGATGCCAATTCGGTTCCTGAGAGGCCCTATTTTATGCCTAAAGCCTCAATTCCACAACTATTAGTACCAACAAAGAATGAATCCAACTTTAATGACATAATGGAGGTTTTTAAGAAAGTTACCATAAACCTTACGTTACTAGAAGAAATTAGGCAACTTCCGGCTTATGCCAAATTCCTTAAGGATATGTGTAAGAGAAAACGAAAGCTTAGTGTCCCTAAAAAAGCCTTTTTAGCTAGTCATGTAAGTTCGATCATTCAGAACCCCACAACTCCTAAGTATAAAAACCTAGTTGCCCCTATTATTGCTTGCACGATAGGAAAACATCGGGTAGATAACGCTTTACTTGACTTAGGAGCAAGTGTGAACTTACTGCCGTACCATGTGTACTTACAGCTAGGACTTGGTGAATTGAAACCTACCAAGAACACTGCAGTTAGCTGATAGGTCTGTTAAAATTCCTCGTGGTGTGATAGAGGATGTTTTTATCGAGGTCGACAAGTTTATTTATCCTGTAGATTTTGTGGTCTTAGATACCCAACATGTCCCTGACCCACAGAACCGGATACCTACGATTTTAAGTCGCCCATTTTTAGTTACGTCTAATGCGATCATAAACTGTCGAAATGGTATAATGAATCTATCTTTTGGTAATATGACTATTGCGATGAATATTTTTAATGTCAATAAGCTAAATTATGATCTAGATGACACATGCATTGAAGAGGTGAACATGATAGGAACCTTAGTTCAGGAGTCATTACCAAGCATCGTTTCTGAAGATCCATTAGAGAGTTGTCTGTCCCATTTTGGCCTGGACTTCGATGATGATAGCAACATTGAACAAGTAAATGCTCTGTTGGATTCTATTCCTATGTTAGATACTGATAGATGGAAATCTAGGTTCGAACCATTACTAGATTTTGAGTCTACTCTCCCTTGTTTAGAGGAGCCTCCTAGGTTAGACCCTAATTATGCATTTTTAGGCCCATCTGAGACTTTGCCTGTGATTATAGCTCCCGATCAGGATAGTAGGCCATATATCGTTCTTCAACACAGTAGGGAAACTTTAAGGTTAACTATAGAGGATGTCACACATATAAGTTCTACAATTTGTATGCCTCAAATGCATTTAGAGGATGAACCACCTGATTATAGTTTAGAGAAAGCAATTGACCTTTTTCAGGAACCCGATGGTCTAGAAATTAGGAATATTGTGACAAGTATATCTAGAGACACACAAAATTCTAAGTTTGGGGGTAGTAATGCTCAAGTATCCCCATTGGAAGTCCCTAACTTGGGAATCGAGCCTAGTATGCCTGAAGTAGTACCTGAGTCTCTTCTGAATCCACAACCTGATCCTCCTGATATTATCCGGGAGGAAATCCAGGAGTTAGAAACCCATAGTTCAGAAGAATCTATTTGTCAAGACACTCATATAAAGCCCAAGTGGGAACCACAGAAAAACTCAGTTATCTTGCAGGAAACCTTGGATGAGGATGTGATTTGTCCGTCTATTTTCTGATTTGGTGCAGTTGTCTCATAATTGTGGCAGTTTTATTCAATTTGGTTGACCCACAATTGTTTCGACTATTGATATATGATTTGAAAAGGTAATTAGCCATTTGTGGTATTTAACGTCTGGCTGAAGACTTTAAACTTAGCACTTCTTGGGAGGTAACCCAAATCCGTGCGACACGGTAATATCTTTCCTTATCTCTTTTGCTTTAAATGGTAATAGTTTCTCCTTGTTCATGCTTTTAATTTCATCTTTATAACATTGAGGACAATGTTAGATTTAAGTTTAGGGGTATGGGAGAAACTTTTTAGTTGCATTGTTAAACTCCAGAGCCTAGAAATTTATGCTTATTAAGGATGGCACTAACCAATCTAAGTGGATGGAAGCATCTTGGTTGTAGGAGTTGAGGAACCAATCTGATTAGATGGAAACATCTAAAGAGTCTATTCATAAAAGCACGGAGCTCAGGTGTTAGAAATAACATGGTAGTTTCGCCATATCTCGTTGAGTCCTTTTTCACTTCTGTTTTTATTTTGTTTTCTTTTAATTTCATCTTTAGAACATTGAGGACAATGTTAGATTTAAGTTTGGGGGTATGGGAGAAACTTTTTAGTTGCATTGTTAAACTTCAGAGCCTAGAAATTTATGCTTATTAAGGATGGCACTAACAAATCTAAGTGTATGGAAGCATCTTGGTTGTAGGAGTTGAAGAACAAATCTGATTAGATGGAAACATCTAAAGAGTCTATTCATAAAAGCACAGAGCTCAGGTGTTAGAAATAACATGGTAGTTTCTCCATATCTCGTTGAGTCCTTATTCACTTCTGTTTTTATTTTGTTTTCTTTTCTCTAAGTGATTAGGTGGGGCTCACAATTCAAGTTGTTACTACTTCTTGGGTGAAATAGAGTGATTGAGATACCAAAAAAAAAAGTTGAAAAAAAAAAGTTGAGACCAGACCAACCGGAATAAATTCAATAAAGTCGACCACTGGTACCCTTGTATATGCCAGTTGAGTTGACCTAGAGTTAGGATTATCGACCACTGGTTCCCTTGTATATTCCAGTGTGTTGATATTAGTCCATACCAGTATCTCAGTCCATTAGGATAGGTTCTTTTTGGCAGTGGCCTTCAGACAGATATGAGAAACACCGTTCACCTTAGTCAACATCAAAACCATCAACATTTTTCTCTACATCCATCTTCTTAATCTATCCATGTGATTGGTTGACTCCGGTTATGATGTCTAGAAACTATCTGAGTAGAGCTCTGTCACTTATATATGAATTTTAGTACGCTTGAGTGCAAACTCGTGCACAACAATTGGAATTTTGCATCAGGGTACTTCCTCCTGTAGTCAATAAGTATGCCAACTAAGGAAATTCTTTAGTGCCTTCCAAGGTTCTGCGTAGATAGATAGGGTCTGGAGTAAATGTTTTGTGGGTATATCTCTTGTAAGCCCTCCCGAGACTGTAACTCGGCCACTAGGGCCACCTAGAGGTTTAAAGGATTGTTGCATACGCTAAATGCAACCGACGATGCCTGCGACAGTGTGTTAGAATTTTATGTTCTAGACTTGATTTGCTCGAGGACTAGCAAATAATAAGTTTAGGGGTATTTGATAGACACATTTTTGTGTCTGATTTGTCTCGATTCGATATATTGATAGTGCTCATTTTTGAACTTATTATGGTGTTTTATGTGTGTGCAGGTATTTTTCGCCAATAAACATTTTTGGAAAAATCGGTTCGAAAAGTTGTCTAAGGCACCCGGAGGACACCTGATATTTGGACTCTCACTATGGATAAGGGGTACCCAGTTGATAAGGTACAACCCAGGACAGCTACTATTCGCACCCCTACTCTGGTTAGGGGTCCACCCTTATTCACCTTCGTTCAAATCATATTTTGGCGGGAAAACTTTGCAGACGGGAAGCAGATTAGGGTTCACATTTTTGGGAGGATTTAAGGATATTCAATCACGGAATTTTGGTAGACTGGACCTGTTAGAGCCTAACAGGGTTAGTGTGTATATTTGGATCGAGTATTTTGGGCTGAAAAACCATGTTGGAGCGAAACAGAGGAGGTGGATGTTTATCGAAGTTGTGTTGATAACTAGAAGGAGATTTAGTCGAAGTTTGACGTAGAGATGGATTGAGATTCATTTGATGAGTCAAACCAGGATTGTTATGAGCTTTAGATTCGATAAAACAGTGACAAATATTCGGTTTGAGCGAAATAGGGAAGTGAAGTTATTATCGGACTTTCTGGTTATATATATGGGAGTTGGAAAGATTCTGGAGAGGTTAACTATATTTGGGACTCTATCTTACCTTATTTGAGAAGTTTACAACTCACAGAACCGCGTAGAAAAGCTTGGCAGGGAAAGAAATCCCGAGACTTGAGGTGGAGGAAAAATAAGAATAGCCGAATATTTCTTGAAGTTCAATCGACCTGGTGGGCTATAAAAGGAGTTGGGATAGCTCATAGAAGGGTTACGTACACTTTGGGGGAAGTTTAGAAGAGAACAGAACGCTGAAATCACGAGTTGGAGTTTTATTTCTGCTGCTGCAATACCAAGAACACGAAGAACATAAGACACACAGTCATCTGTCGCAGAAAACTATCGTTATTCAACAACAGAACTTACATATCGTTTATCAACTGTGGTTGCATTAGGTCTTTAGCTATTGTTCTCCTTTGTAACAGAGATTATGTAACACACTTACACTGTTGCGAATCGGTTGTGTTATTACTTTTCATCCTTTTAATCATCTTTTGAGCCATAAACACATATTTTGCGATCATGAATAATATGAGGAGCTAAACCCCTTTGCTGAGGCGACGGAGGAAGCTATTTTTCCAACAATTATGTGGTAACGATTATTCAGTTAATTTCTGCAATTCTTTTATGATTATTTGCATTGAATCAAAATTAAAATAATGATTTTTATTGACTTGTTGTGTTTTCACTTGATGGTGCATGCTTAGCTTAGGGCTCTTGATGTTCCATGCTTGATATTAAAACTAGTGTTTTGAAAATCTACCATTGGCAATATTTTAGAATCACAATTTCTTTTGGAGCTATATTGTCTAGAATTGCATGAAAATTATTAATATTGAATCACATGAAAAATTGGAAAATAGTGGAATCCTGAATCTCAGTGCTTTTAAAAATCTTGATAGCAACATCGTCTTAAGTTTTCTATTTTAAAATATAATTCTAAAATCGAATCTCTACAAGTCTTAAACGAACCTTTTTCTACAACTATAAAAAAATCTCATCAATTTTTGGCGCCGCCGACGCAGACTTGTATTTAGGTTTAGGTTTTAGATTTTTATTATCTTTGATTTTACTTTGGGTATTTTTTCTTTTGTTGTGCAGGTTTTGCTTGGAACAGAAGGTGAAAAGTTGCACTTGCCATAAAAGGAGAAAGCCAAAGATTTTATTTTTAAGGACTTTTATTTTTGGTAGTTTTATTTATTTTTGGACTTGTAATTGTATTTTATTTGTTTGTGTTTATTTTTAGTATTTTATTTATTATTAAAAAAAACTGCACACACCAATTGCATTTTCTTCCGGCACCGAGTTTAGGAAAACAAGTGGTTTAGTACGGTGAACCCTCTGGGCGTTATCATCCGAAAAACCACAAACCTCAGCCTCGTACCTTTGGGTATAGTTTGTTGTGGTAACCCAAGCTTACCTAAATTAGTGAGCCTAGCATTTGCATGTGCACAGATTTTTGTTGAATTCTTGTGTATGCCTGAACGAAAAAAAGACGCTCTAGGACGGTTTATGCGTGAAAAACCTATAAGTGATATTTTAGGAAACAAGAATCTTGATTACCTTAATCTAGAGACCTCTGATTTTGGAAAGTCTAGTTTTGAACATCCATCTTTTACTGAGGAGAGAATCCCTATAACTCAGGTAGAGCCAGAAATGGCAACTTTGAAAACTTTGTTGAATCCGACTAGGACTACTCGTCCTCATGTATCAGGTTAGCTGACACGGAAGCAAATTATGAATTTAACCTGGGATGTTACACATGCTCCCAATCTTTTTAGGGAAAGAAAATTAGGACCCCTATTTACATGTTAGGGACTTTGAGGAAATTTGTAGTACCCTAAAGATTAGAAAACTTGATGATGATGCTTTCAAACTTAGGTTATTCCCTTTTCCCCTGAAAGATAAATCTAAATCGTGGCTATATAGTTTGGCTTCCGGGTCCATTGAAACATATGAACAACTTACATCTGCCTTTTTGAACAAGTTTTTCCCTAGGCACAAAACATCGTCTATTAGGATGCAAATCTGCACATTTTCTCAACAAGAGGGAGAATCTTTGTATAGGTATTTGGAAAGGTTCAATGATCTATTAGCCCAATGTCCTCATCATGGATTAGAAAAGGTTAGGTTAGTTCAGATCATTTATGAGGGTTTAGATTATCCCACTACAACCACAGTAGAGTCTATGTGTACAGATGGGTTTGAAAACCAAACAGTTGATGATGCGATGACATATTTGAGTGAAATCGCTGAAAAGACCCAACAATGGGAAAATAGTAGGGAACCCAAGAAAACAATTCTTCTAGGAAGAGGAAACATTAATAGGCTAGAATGAGGCTTTGAATCAGATGCCAAAATTGCAGCAATAGCTAAAATGTTAGAAGCTTTAGAATTGGGTCACACTAGTGGTAGAGTGGAGCCTTTTTTGGAAGGCCAGAATAATGAAGAGCAAGCTAATGCTCTGTATAATAACACTAGATTCGACAACCATCAGAAATTTGACCCATATTCAGAAACCTATAATCCTGGTTGGAAAAACCATCTGAACCTTTCGTGGTCTAAGGGCCAGAGTCAAGGTCAGCTTAGTAATTCGAATATTCCCCCAGGTTTTGGTTATAATAAGAACTCTCCAGGTCAAGCTCAGTTTCAGAACCCTTTAGAGAATAAAATGACTAGCTTAGAGGAATCTCTTAGTATATTAAGAAAGAGCAAGGATATGTTAGCACAGAGCCATGAAATGTTAGTAAAGAGCCAAGTTAGTTTTGAACATGAAACCAAGCAGAACTTTCAAACTAATGCTCATACTCTTGCTAAGTTAGAACTTCAAATAGGTCAAATAACTAAGACTTTAAGTGAAAGAGATAACAGAAGGTTCCCTAGTCAGACTAATCCCAATCCTAGAGGAGTTCATGAAGTAGGTGCAAAACCATCACATCAGTTGAATTCAGTTAGAACCCTTAGGAGTGGTAGAGTAGTAGACAATCAGGTAACCATGCCCGATAGTGAGAATACTGTAGTACACCCCTCAGGACCATCCATAGATGAGGGGACTGATAAAATCTCTGATGATGCCAATTCGGTTCCTGAGAGGCCCTATTTTATGCCTAAAGCCTCAATTCCACAACTATTAGTACCAACAAAGAATGAATCCAACTTTAATGACATAATGGAGGTTTTTAAGAAAGTTACCATAAACCTTCCGTTACTAGAAGAAATTAGGCAACTTCCGGCTTATGCCAAATTCCTTAAGGATATGTGTAAGAGAAAACGAAAGCTTAGTGTCCCTAAAAAAGCCTTTTTAGCTAGTCATGTAAGTTCGATCATTCAGAACCCCACAACTCCTAAGTATAAAAACCCAGTTGCCCCTATTATTGCTTGCACGATAGGAAAACATCGGGTAGATAACGCTTTACTTGACTTAGGAGCAAGTGTGAACTTACTGCCGTACCATGTGTACTTACAGCTAGGACTTGGTGAATTGAAACCTACGAAGATAACACTGCAGTTAGCTGATAGGTCTGTTAAAATTCCTCGTGGTGTGATAGAGGATGTTTTTATCGAGGTCGACAAGTTTATTTATCCTGTAGATTTTGTGGTCTTAGATACCCAACATGTCCCTGACCCACAGAACCGGATACCTACGATTTTAGGTCGCCCATTTTTAGTTACGTCTAATGCGATCATAAACTGTCGAAATGGTATAATGAATCTATCTTTTGGTAATATGACTATTGAGATGAATATTTTTGATGTCAATAAGCTAAATTCTGATCTAGATGACACATGCATTGAAGAGGTGAACATGATAGGAACCTTAGTTCAGGAGTCATTACCAAGCATCGTTTCTGAAGATCCATTAGAGAGTTGTCTGTCCCATTTTGGCCTGGACTTCGATGATGATAGCAACATTGAACAAGTAAATGCCCTGTTGGATTCTATTCCTATGTTAGATACTGATAGATGGAAAGCTAGGTTCGAACCATTACTAGCTTTTGAGTCTACTCTCCCTTGTTTAGAGGAGCCTCCTAGGTTAGACCCTAATTATGCATTTTTAGGCCCATCTGAGACTTTGCCTGTGATTATAGCTCCCGATCAGGATAGTAGGCCATATATCGTTCTTCAAGACAGTAGGGAAACTTTAAGGTTAACTATAGAGGATGTCACACATATAAGTTCTACAATTTGTATGCCTCAAATGCATTTAGAGGATGAACCACCTGATTATAGTTTAGAGAAAGCAATTGACCTTTTTCAGGAACCCGATGGTCTAGAAATTAGGAATATTGTGACAAGTATATCTAGAGACACACAAAATTCTAAGTTTGGGGGTAGTAATTCTCAAGTATCCCCATTGGAAGTCCCTAACTTGGGAATCGAGCCTAGTATGCCTGAAGTAGTACCTGAGTCTTTTCTGAATCCACAACCTGATCCTCCTGATATTATCCGGGAGGAAATCCAGGAGTTAGAAACCCATAGTTCAGAAGAATCTATTTGTCAAGACACTCATATAAAGCCCAAGTGGGCACCACAGAAAAACTCAGTTATCTTGCAGGAAACCTTGGATGAGGATGTGCTTTGTCCGTCTATTTTCTGATTTGGTGCAGTTGTCTCATAATTGTGGCAGTTTTATTCAATTTGGTTGACCCACAATTGTTTCGACTATTGATATATGATTTGAAAAGGTAATTAGCCATTTGTGGTATTTAACGTCTGGCTGAAGACTTTAAACTTAGCACTTCTTTGGAGGTAACCCAAATCCGTGCGACACGGTAATATCTTTCCTTGTATATTCAATTTGTTACTACTTCTAGGGTGAAATAGAGTGATTGAGATACCAAAAAAAAAAAAAGTTGAAAAAAAAAAGTTGAGACCAGACCAACCGGAATAAATTCAATAAAGTCGACCACTGGTACCCTTGTATATGCCAGTTGAGTTGACCAAGAGTTAGGATTATCGACCACTGGTTCCCTTGTATATTCCAGTGTGTTGATATTAGTCCATACCAGTATCTCAGTCCATTAGGATAGGTTCGTTTTGGCAGTGGCCTTCAGACAGATATGAGAAACACCGTTCACCTTAGTCAACATCAAAACCATCAACATTTTTCTCTACATCCATCTTCTTAATCTATCCATGTGATTGGTTGACTCCGGTTATGATGTCCAGAAACTATCTGAGTAGAGCTCTGTCACTTATATATGAATTTTAGTACGCTTGAGTGCAAACTCGTGCACAACAATTGGAATTTTGCATCAGGGTACTTCCTCCTGTAGTCAATAAGTATGCCAACTAAGGAAATTATTTAGTGCCTTCCAAGGTTCTGCGTAGATAGCTAGGGTCTGGAGTAAAGGTTTTGTGGGTATATCTATTGTAAGCCCTCCCGAGACTGTAACTCGGCCACTAGGGCCACCTAGAGGTTTAAAGGATTGTTGCATACGCTAAATGCAACCGAAGATGCCTGCGACAGTGTGTTAGAATTTTATGTTCTAGACTTTATTTGCTCGAGGATTAGCAAATAATAAGTTTGGGGGTACTTGATAGACACATTTTTGTGTCTGATTTGTCTCGATTCGATATATTGATAGTGCTCATTTTTGAACTTATTATGGTGTTTTATGTGTGTGCAGGTATTTTTCGCCAATAAACATTTTTGGAAAAATCGGTTCGAAAAGTTTTCTAAGGCACCCGGAGGACACCTGATATTTGGACTCTCACTATGGATAAGGGGTACCCAGTTGATAAGGGACAACCCAGGACAACTACTATTCGCACCCCTACTCTGGTTAGGGGTCCACCCTTATTCACCTTCGTTCAAATCATATTTTGGCGGGAAAACTTTGCAGACGGGAAGCAGATTAGGGTTCACATTTTTGGGAGGATTTAAGGATATTCAATCACGGAATTTTGGTAGACTGGACCTGTTAGAGCCTAACAGGTTTGGTGTGTATATTTGGATCGAGTATTTTGGGCTGAAAAACCATGTTGGAGCGAAACAGAGGAGGTGGATGTTTATCGAAGTTGTGTTGATAACTAGGAGGAGATTTAGTCGAAGTTTGACGTAGAGATGGATTGAGATTCATTTGATGAGTCAAACCAGGATTGTTATGAGCTTTAGATTCGATAAAACAGTGACAAATATTCGGTTTGAGCGAAATAGGGAAGTGAAGTTATTATCGGACTTTCTGGTTATATATATGGGAGTTGGAAAGATTCTGGAGAGGTTAACTATATTTGGGACTCTATCTTACCTTATTTGAGAAGTTTAAAACTCACAGAACCGCGTAGAAAAGCTTGGCAGGGAAAGAAATCCCGAGACTTGAGGTGGAGGAAAAATAAGAATAGCCGAATATTTCTTGAAGTTCAATCGACCTGGTGGGCTATAAAAGGAGTTGGGATAGCTCATAGAAGGGTTACGTACACTTTGGGGGAAGTTTAGAAGAGAACAGAACGCTGAAATCACGAGTTGGAGTTTTATTTCTGCTGCTGCAATACCAAGAACACGAAGAACATAAGACGCACATTTATCTGTCATAGAAAACTATCGTTATTCAGCAGCAGAACTTACATATCATTTATCAACTGTGGTTGCATTAGGTCTTTAGCTACTGTCTCCTTTGTAATAGAGATTCTTTAACACACTTACATTGATGCAAATCGGCTGTGTTATTACTTTTCATCCTTTTAATCATCTTTTGAGCCATAAACACATATTTTGAGATCATGAATAATATGAGGAGCTAAACCCCTTTGATGAGGCGACGGAGGAAGCTATTTTTCCAACAATTATGTGGTAACGATTATTCAGTTAATTTTTACAATTCTTTTTATGATTATTTGCATTGAATCAAAATTGAAATAATGATTTTTATTGACTTGTTGTGTTTTCACTTGATGGTGCATGCTTAGATTAGGGCTCTTGATGTTCCATGCTTGAGATTAACAACTAGTGTTTTGAAAATCTACCATTGGCAATATTTTAGAATCACAATTTCCTTTGGAGCTATATTGTATAGAATTGCATGATAATTATTAATATTGAATCACATGAAAAATTGGAAAATAGTGGAATCCTGAGTCTCAATGATTTTAAAAATCTTGATAGCAACATCGTCTTAAGTTTTCTATTTTAAAATATAATTCTAAAATCGAATCTCTACAAGTCTTAAACGAACCATTTTCTACAACTATAAAAAAATCTCATCATGCTGCTACTGGTGAAGTCGCCTATTCAGAGAGGAGAGTAACCTAATTAGGCGAAATATCTTACGGCCGCTCAGTTTAAAGACTTCTTTGGGATTGAGAAGCTCTATTAGTACCGTTGGTGGGAAACTAGATAATTGCGATTTATATTTTGTTTTCGATTGATTTGATTGACTAACAATGATTGAACTTTGATTGCACCTAGTTTGTTTATGCTTGAGAATCTCCTCTTCTGATATAAGATTCACTCAAACTAGATCGAAGTTTCAACGGGGATCTTTAGACTGTTTGTGGATCTAAAGACGTCTTGTGATAATCCATTGTTAACAGACTCCGTTCTGTGCGTGATTAATAGCAAGAGATTCAAGTTGATCGTGTGCAAGTGTTTATAGAAGATCTAAGAAGATTTGAAGACAAAGAAGACTTTGAAGATTTCTGATTTGGGATTCATAATCTTTGGTGTGCACAATACGTGCTTCGATAAAAGAGGATCCAACTATAACCGGTTTATCCTTGTGGTAGATTAGATTGGTTAGTTGTGTAGATCGACATCAATACAATTCTTTGTGATTAAAAGTATTGATTGAAAAATCTTAACAATTACTTCGGTAGTTGATAAATAAGATAGATCTAAGAACCTGTCGAAGGAGTTTATTGAGATAAACAGAAGAGCCTTTGTCGAACTCATATCACTTGGATGAAAAGAGTTGATACCAAATAGATTTATTGTTCCTTTACTGTTTGGAATACGAACCAAAGGAATTATTCCTATTACGTGATTTATTATAGGTCGGAGGCGTGGGAATACAGACGTAACTAGGTGAACTATAGGTTTAGTTGATTGCTCTCAACTATACGAAGTTGGTTTGATTTTGTATAGCGGCTTATCCTGAGAGTATTCAATTTTGGACAAGGTCCCGGGGTTTTTCTGCATTTGCGGTTTCCTCGTTAACAAAATCTTGCTGTGTCATTTACTTTTATTTTACGCAATTATAATTGTTGTTATTATAATTTAAATTATATTACACAAATGTTAATTCTTATTTACTTGATAAGCAATCCTATTATGTTTGGTTAAGTCCGAACCTTTTATCAAGTAAACATATTTTGTTGTTGTATTGTCTCGATCTCGTATCCATAGACGATCACACGAAGTGTGAACCGATTTGTTGTATTGTCTCGACTCAGTCCATAGACAATCACTTTCGGAGAAAGGACTTATAAATGGGAAAGTTTTAGATTGAGGTATATTTGGGTACCCTCGTCTTTTCAGGATCAACTTCGGTTGTTGACACCAGATTTTGGGATCAACTTCGATTGTTGACGCCATATTACCTTTTTATGATTTTTTGATTTTTGTTTTGGGGATCAACTTCTGTTGTTGACATTATATAATTTTTTTCTTTCTTAGTTTTTTATTTTTGATTTTGGGGATCAACTTCGGTTCTTGACACTACTGGCGGCGTAGGTGGACTGGTGGTGGTGATGGCGGTGGACTGGTGGCAGAGGTGGAAAATTGGTGGTGGACTGGCAGTGGTGGTTGCGGTGGTGTTCCGATGGTAGAGTAGTAGTGGAGTACTAGTGGTGGTAGCGGTTGGTAGGTGGTTGTGGACCGGTGGTGGTGGATGGTGGTGGGGGTTGTAGGTGGTGGTGGACTAGTGGCGGTGGTGGACTGGCGACCGCGGTGGAAAATTGGTGGTGGACTGGCAGCGGTGTTCCGGTGGTGGAGTGGTAGTGTAATACTAGTGGTGGTGGCGGTTGGTAGGTGGTGGTGGAATGGTTGTTGAATGTTGGTGGCGATAGTGGATATTTGGTGGTGCTAGTGGTGGCGGCGGCGGTGAAGTGGTAGATAAAAAAATTTGTTGTATTTTGAAATAAAGAAATATATTATTTGAGTGAGGGTATTAAAGTAATCGATTTTTTAAAGGATAAACTTTAAATGATAGGGGTATATTTATTGTCGTGTTGGGTGTCAAAACTAAACGTATTTAATTAATATACACTTTTTAATATGTAAAAAGCAAAAGAAATACGATGTACCATTCATGTATTGTTATTTGTTTTGATCCATGATTAATCCCATCAAAGTGATCGCGATCATGATTAATCCTGATGATCCCCATGATTATTCTTTTAGGTTTTCAAGAAGAAAAGTTAAATGATTTGTTAAACGAAATTTATATTAAATAACATAGAACATAGGGATTTATAATAATAAGTATATTTTTATTTTTAAAGAAAATTCTAGAGATGTGTGAATGTAGATGATGTAATATCTAAGGCTATGAAGTGCACCCTTACAGTAGAGTGACCTCGTCATGGCAAGACTTTATTTTTCCAATATTCACCATTTATAAGTGGCAGATATTTTTCTCCAACTGAAAGAGTTTGATCATAATACACACAAAAATTAAGCAACCTACTTCACCAACTTCTGCAGTGGATCAAAAAATATTTAATTGAAGTTAGATAGCAAATAAATCATATCTCCTTTGGTGAAGTGTACGGGTATACCAAGCAATGCAAACAATTACAACACAACAACATACATGTATTTGGTCTCTTTAAAAAAACTAAAATTTTTTGGAGAGAGTGATCTACAATGACAGCATGTAAATGATTTAATAAAAATTATTTTTATTAATTGTTCAATAAATATTTCATTTCCATAAAAACCAGATACATCATAAAACAAGAAGATAAAGAAGCAATAATTAATAACGCGTAAAAATTGAAATATTAACTTAACCAAATGACACCAAGTAGTATTCCTTCACGAAAGTATCCACGTGATATCGCTTTAGAATCATTAATAATAAAACATCTACTGAAAGGGAATATCGTTATCCGGTTCAGCCAACCATCCCCCATCATAACCATCATCTCGGCGAATGCTCCAATTACAATGATCTCTATAATGTTTCTTCAAATTTGTTTTTGCTTTGTAAGTGCTACATTTTACACTGTGGTATCTACCATCAACACTAGTCCGACTTGAATCACATACAAATTTAGTGGTTTTCTTCCAATTAACTTTAAACTTCTATATGAAATTTTTCTTATAATATAGGGTATGTTCACCCAGCTCATCATCAACTGACCAAAAATGGATTTTTATAACTATTTTTGGATCTATATCATTTTGCACAGTAACAACTTTTTCGTTGCCCAAATACCTGGCAAACTATAACCATCAACCGAGTGTGCACAAAAGGTAGTAAGACTGGGGATGACGATGAGGTTACCCTCGTGACAACTTCCATAAGGGTGCGCCTTATATCCGTTGGATATTACATCACAGATTAATTCGTACCTCGATAAGTATCTCTCTATTGTTTTTCCTTATTTTTCTTTATTGTTAGAGCATAGCTCGGTTGAACCCACCAAGCGTTGGTATGTCAAGATTGGTTGTCATATTTTAGTGAACCAAAACTCATTTAAAGAGTTGCTTGATTACTTAGTAGAGTCAACTTCGTATAGGTTAGCTTGAAAGTATTAGGATATGAGACATTACGAGTATTACGTGAAGACTTGAAGAATGTGAAGAGGTAAGGAGATACAACGACGACATCATCCTTCCACTTGAGGTTAGTAATATTTGACTTGAACTGTTTAATTCCCTAACGTATCTTTCAAGTCGTGCATATTGAAAACATAACTGCGAAGCTGTGAATGATTATACTCTAGTTAGACAATAGTAATAAGGAATTACAATACGAAGTATAACGTCTATCTTTTGAACTTCGTATATAAGGAATCGACATAATCGTATGAATGCTATTGTGATTATGTATGGGTATGGGTGAAGATTTCATCCTAGGAAACAATGTTTTACATTCGTTTAAAGGAAGTAAATTCATAAACTTGTTTTTTGAATCGAAAGGGAAATCGGTAGGCTTATTGGTATTGTTATTCATTGCAAATCTTTTGAATTACCAATATGTATGTTTAGTATAACCGCTCATAACTTGTTTATGTATATTGGTAAAACTATTCACAAGGCCTGACTTTTGTATTGGTATGACTTTTATTAGTGAAACCGATCTTAAGTAATCACCTAAGATGGTAAGATCGATATCTTGAATTTGGTATGACTAAATACTAGCCATTGGGTATACGATCCTAGTAAGAGGTATGACCGATCACAAGAGAGAGTGTAATCGATCCTTGTAAGAGGTTTAAGAAGTTTTAGTAAGTTGGTGTAACCGATCCTATAACTTGGTCAACCTATCACAAGTTTTACCATAAGAAGTGGTAACCGATCCTAGTACTTAGTTAGCCATTTTATGGTAACTAGTGTAACCGATCCTAGTACCCACTTGGAGGTAGAACCAAAACTTTATGTTGAGGTAGAACCGTGAAACCCATTAATGGTGATTTGATAGGATAATTAATCACATAGTTCTTGGAAGTCAGATGAACCAATTCTAAACTTGTTTGGAAGCGTGGCAAACCGGTTCCAAGATTGTAAATATGAATAAGGATATACAAAGTAAAGATGTCGACATACTTTGAACATATGCAATAAATCTTATCTTTTATTGTTCAAAGATATTCCTTAATAGCTAAAGGAAAATCCCAGATCGAAATAAATTGAGAATCTTTTAATTAAGGTTTTTAGTTTTTATATGCTTTTAATTTCCAACAATTAAAATGCATATTTTTTAGAAAATAAACATTTGTAATGTGCATTTACTAGTTGGAGATTTTCTACTGAGATTTCGGTCATTAATTGGACAGAGCATTTCCAGGAATTATGAAAACTGATTTTGGATTTATTGCATATATTTGAGAATATTCGGTTTTGGAAATTCCTTGGTGTTCAAACTTCCTTGTCTATAAATACTGAAGTTTACATTTCGAGCAAACTAATCCTCAGAGCCAGCAAAACTACCTAGTTGTGTTGTTACTGATGGAGCCGCCTATTCGGAGAGGAAAGTACCCTAATTAGGTGGTATCGTTGGTGGGAAACTACATAATTGCAGTTTATTATTAGTTTTCGATTGATTTGGTTGACTAAAGGTTGTTGAACTTTGGTTGCACCTAGTTTGTCTATGCTTGAGAATCTTCTCTTCTGATATAAGATTCACTCAAACTAGATCGAAGTTTCGACAGGGATCTTTAGACTGTTTGTAGATCTAAAGACGTCTTGTGATAATACATTGTTAAAGGACTTCGTTCTGTGTGTAATTGATCACAAGAGATTCAAGTTGATTGTGTGCAGGTGTTTATTGAAGATCTAAGAAGATTTGAAGACGAAGAAGATTTTTTATTTGGGTTCATAATCTTTGGTGTGCACAATACTTGTTTCGGTTGGAAAGGGATCCAACTATAATCGGTTTATCTTTGTGATAGATTGGATTGATTAGTTGAGTAAATTGGCATCAATACGTTTCTTTGTGATTCAAAGTATTTATTGCATAATCTTAACAATTACTTTGGTAGTTGTTGAAAAGATAGATCTAAGGACCTGACAAAGGAGTTTATTGGGATAAACAGAAGATCCTTTTGTCAAACTCATATCACTTGGTTGAAAAGAGTTGTTACTGAAAAGATTTGTTGTTCCTTTACTGTTTGGAATACGAACCAAAGGAATTGTTCCAAGTGCGTGACTTATTGCAAGTTGGAGGTGCAGGGATACAGATGGAACTAGGTGAACTGTAGGTTTATTTGCTTGGTCTCAACTATACGAAGTTGGTTTAGATTTTTTATAGAGGCTTAATCCTGAGAGTATTCAATTCTGGACAAGGTCCCGGGGTTTTTCTGCATTTGTGGTTTCCTCGTTAACAAAATCTTGCTGTGTCATTTACTTTTAATTTATGCATTATAATTGTTTTATTATAATTAAAGTAAATTGCACTTTGTACGTTAACAGGGCACTTGATATTGATCCCATTGGTTTCAGTTATTTCCCTACCTTTTATCAAGTGATCAATTTTTTGTTGTATTGTCTCGATTCCATATACATAGACAATCACACAAAGTGTATTGGTTTTTCTCCACTTCCCTTTGATATTTAATTCACGAGTTAGGCCAGTTCGGACTAACCCTATATCAAGTGGACATTGTGTTGAAATATTCTTTGAGTGGTTGTATCCCCAAGAGGTTTATACACAATGAGTCTTGTATACATTGTGATTAAAATAAAAGATTGTGGTGTATTTGGGTACCCTCGTCTTTTCATTTATATCACGTCCTTATATTTAATTTTATTTGTTTTTTTAATCCTTATAGCAAATAAAATTATGGTAGAAAAAAATCCGATTGGGTTTGAGGTTTTGATCGGTTTATGTGAAAAGAAAATTTTAAATTAAACCCAACCAGATTTATTTAAGTGAAGTTGGCTCAATAACAGTTAACCGAAGTTAGCCATATAAACACTTTTAGCTTAGCTTCATCTAACACTTCTAGACTAAATCTGATAATCAACAAATCATGATAGATAATTAAATGTATCTAAATGTGTTTTAAGAGAGTTGTTCAAATGTTCACTATCTCATAAAATATTCATGAAGTATTTGAAACATATTAGGCTTGGTTTGTAAGTGTACAAAGTACTTATAAAAGAACCAATTCATGAACATAAAACCACGGTTTGCAAACCAAGTTCGCATAATTTAAAGCATTAAGAATCCAGGGATTTTAATTCGCAAACGAATTTGAGTTCATGAGGATAGACAGTAGTTATCATACAGAGTATTAGAACAAGTTGTCATATTTCGTGAAATGCCGTTCCAGACCTTACCTAGTTTTTCGTTCGCAATCATTGTTTGCAAACTATAGTTCCGGACCCATACAGATAAACTCGTTCGCAAACACAGTTCGCAAACAAGAGTTCCGGACCTGAACTAGTAATTCACAGTTCGCATACAGGGTACGCATACTGTGATATATCATGACATTGGTAGGAGTTCTAAAACTCTCTTTAATCGATTTGAAACATCCTTAGAAGACGAAAATGGTAATCTTACACATACCACTAGCTTCAAGTAATTTTCAAATGATTATTTGATCAATACAAAACATCCTCAGTTAACATCAAGTGGTTGTCTCACACAGATCATGTAAGATGTTCAAGATAATTTTCACATGATCAATCTTGAATTAATACTCTTAATACTTAATTTCCAACAAATGAATTTTCTACAACAAAAATTTTCAAGTAGATGATGAAGCATTTTAAGCTTTAAACTCATATTTCGACATTATATAAGCGAGATAAACTCGACTCGAAATTTCAAATGCGTATAACATAAAGTCTATATAGATATACGACTTAGTTTCATTAAAAAATAAAATTGAATAGACTTATGAGTGATAGATAAGTTTTATTCTTCATACACCTTTTTTCTTCGAAGTTACTCCAAGATCTTCAGTAGATCTTCTTCTTCAATTGGCGAACGTCGTGAAGTCTAATGCTCAACTACACACTTCTTTCCTAATCCGAGACATAGTTATAATTAAACTAGAAATCAAGATATAGTTTTGATCAACTAAACTTGACAAACAAGCTTGAGATATAAACGCTTGCGAGTTCGACCGAGCAGTGCTCTAACAAACCAGAGATGAAAAAGGTTCTTCCTCAACTTGTTTTTTATCTATTTGTCAACATGATGATGATTTTAGGGATAAAGTGAAGAACTTTGTATCTAAGAGGAATGATTTAAAGTTTCGAATCATTCTCTCTTTGGATGAGATAACTTACTATGAATAATCACTGGCTCAGTCAAAAAGTATACTGAGAAAACTGAGGGAAAAACTTAGTGAGTTAACATACATCTCCGAAGACTTAGAAAAACTAAATGATCTTATTGTCAATAATTTTTTCAACAATGAAAATAAATTCTATGCTTGGAATATTAAAAACTTGATGCACACCTAGTAAATGTCTTTTGATAATCCGTTCTTGAGAAGGATAACTAGGGTTTGGTATAGCAAAGATTGTGATTACACACATCTATTTCTAAATTTTTTCATCTTACATGCTTTAGATTTATTTGTTTAAATTCTAGAGTTGTTGGAAGATGATCTTGCAGTATGTAATCATTATTGGTTTACATCTATTATGTTTTTTATAAAAGGAAAATAGAACAAACTCTTTGAGATTATTCTCGAAATATTGATCTTCTTGTGATCACACTTTTGTGTTTGTTGCTTGACACAATCCGTAAGTTTCTTTTATGTCGAGTAAAATCGATTAAATTTGTCTCTTTGTTCGTAACTAGCCTTGAGATTAATTTATGTCGATACTTTGGATACAAATCCTTGTGAATTTGTTAATGTCCGTCAAAATACTTATTTTTCACAAAATCAAGGTTGGGAATGACATTTAATGGGGGAGAGTTCTTAAATGAACGTGTGCTTAATTGTTATATCTTTGTGGGGAGTGTGGTTGTGGAATTTTAATGGGGATGTTTGTATCTTTTTAATCTCCTAGGATGAGCACTAATTATTTATTACTATGTGATATCATCTAAATAGGTTGATATGGGAGTTACATTTTAACTATGTTATTATGTAGTACCTACATCTTTTTTAAAACTTGAGATATGTTTTGGTTGTATTCATTACGATCCCGCATTTTTGTACCTTTGTTAATTTTATTGACAAAAAAAGGAGAATTATTTAGTAGTTTCATACTACATACATATGGTTTATGGATCATTATGTAAGGGGGAGTGAATCACAGGTTTCACCTATTATACAAAAGATGTAAGAATTGATTAAGGGGGAGAAACATATAATCGTAGTATTACTTTAGAGTTGAGGTACAATTGAACTTTGGAGAGAACATAATAATACTATGTTTATGTATAACGACGAGAGTTATTGCAATGGATCTTCAACAACAACGATGTTAAGTTAAACATGTTCAGAATCATTGCAACTTAAAATAGCGAAGAGTTCAAGGAGAGTTGAAGAAACCAAGGAAATCAAGGAAGGATGGATCAGGGAGTTTTTCGAAGCTTTATTTTTTTTATCCATATGTATTAATAGTTTTGTCACTAAAATTGAAAAAGGGGGAGATTGTTAGAGCATTGCTTGGTTGAACTCACAAGTGTTGCTATATCAAGCTTGTTGTCAAATTTAGTTGTCGAAAATATATCTTGATTTCTAGTCTACAATTAGTTAAGTCTCTATCTAGGATATAGGTAGTTGAGAAACGAACCCGTCATCATTTGGGTTCTACCGTTTGAATGCGAAGATCAACCGAAGCTTTTGGATAACTTCATCAAAAAAAACTAAGCGAAGACTGAACCACTTGTTTCTCAAGATATATTCACCTTTCTATCCTTGAGACATTTGTCGCATAAATAATTAGACTAGCTGGCATAAACAGGAATTTCGAGTAATTATTTAGCTTACGAATTTCTCAAAATATAATGACTATAAGCTTAATGAACATTTGTTCATACTTGATCAATTTCGGTGGAGAACAATTTATTGTTCGGAACCAAATCATGATTCAAGTTTATCATTCGAAACAGCCTGGAACAATAATATGTGTCATTGATGTTATTCGAGAATGTTTTGAATTGATTTGGATAAAATATATAACTACTATATTCGGAATACAAGACGGTGTTATCAGTCTTACAAACTAAGATAATTGTTATATGTCTGAAGTCATATTACATGTATTCGTACACGTAGAAAACTAGCTATATATTGACTTACATATTTGTGTGATACGCACATTCGTATGTACATGATAGGAAAGTCTTTGGAACTGTGGTAAGATAACCGGGTTTAAGTATCCAAACCAATATAGTTATTTGTTCTTGAACCAGTTTAGTACACAAACCGGTACACAAACTGGAAAGGTTCTGGGAACTCCAGAACCGGCCAAATCTTAAGGTTTCCAAACCGGTCCGCGAACAGGAATAGTTCTGTCAACTCCGGAACTCAGTTTTACATCAAAGTTTGCAAACCAGTAGGTGAGCTGGAAAAGTTTTGTCAACTCTGAAACTCGATTTTTCTCATAAGTTTGCAAATCGGTCCACGTACCATGACTCACCCGACTAACGAACGACTCGAGTATTTATACTTTGTGCATTTACAAACTATGTGGATTGTGTAAAATGCGATTAAGTTACTTCTACGAGATGATTTTCATTTGAAAATTTCCCTAATTAATGCTAGGCTTATTTGATCACATGATGGTGACTCAAGATTAATTTCTTTGTGTTCATAGAATTGAGTGTTAAGCTTTTAAGTTCAAGGTTCAGTTACGGTTTACCTAACCATAGTGTATATCTTATTTTAGTGAATAAGATTTAAAGTTTTCATCTAACGATGAATATTGTTTGCTTGGTTCTAAAGTTATCTTAGCTTAAACCTAAAGGAACCTACGCTTTGAAGTCTATATAAGGGGAACTCTTGGCAATTGGGATCCTTGAATCCTGACAATACTTTTTGGTATGTCCTACTTGTATCTAGAGTCGTTCTCTCCAGAAACCCTTTTAGGGTTTAGCGACTATCAATAACTTCATTGGGATTCGTGAAGCTAGGTCCAGTTATCTTTTTGTCTTTACAACTTGAGTATTTTGATCTTGTTCGATTGTTGATTTATCACTTGAACAAGATATATAGAAATCACAAAGTTTTCTTCGTCTCAATTTTGTGATTCTACAAGTTTTATACTTGTGAGGTGAATAATAATCTAGGCTGCACTTCAGGTTGCATAAGTCCAGAATTTGAGGATAGCCGGACTTCTGTCAAGTTGCTATCGATTTCCATCACCTGGATCTTACTTTTGATCTGATCATCTGTTTCGATCATAAATCAGGAAATCAATTATACATGCTTAATCTTTGGGAGGCAGATTTGGTTTAAAGTCTTCAATTGATTTGAAGCAACTCTTAGTTGGTGCGATGTCATCTAAGGGGATCAATTGTGAGGAGTATTGTTGGGACTCAAGAGGCGTAAGGAGCGTGACTGTACTTGAATCAGTAGGAGACTGAGTTCAGGCTCAACTACATTCCAGACTGAAGTTAATTGGTAGTCGACTAGTGTCTATAGCGGCTTAATATAACTTGGTGTTCAATCTGGACTAGCTAGGTCCCGGGGTTTTTCTGCATTTGCAGTTTCCTCGTTAACAAAATTTCTGGTCTCTGTGTTATTTTTTTTTCCACATTATATTGTTTATCTTTATAATTGAAATATCACAGGTTGTGCGTTGATCAATCAAAGTAGATACATCCGACCTAGTTTGTTGGATACGACTTGGTTGATCTTCCAAAAACTCTCTTTGTGATTAGGTTCATGGATTCAATTATGTAAACGTTCTACTCGCAAAAGAGATAGATATATAACTCTCGACACTTTCCTTGATTAAGTTTTTACTCTCGGAGTTGTGTTGAGTTTGTCCATGCAGATTTCCTATGAAAAAGTTGGTGGTGTATTTTGGTACCCCTAATGTTTTCATATATTTTTCCAGACACTTTATCGGTATTCAGACCCTTGAATTTGTGATCAACTGTATCCACGAGCTCTTCAGAGAAAGTATCCTCATTGAGTAGTTCACGAACATGAGATTTCATGAGAACAAGGTCAGCAAAGACCTATTTCAACTCAGTCTTCAACATGTCTAAACTTTTTAGCATTTCAACAAGTTCTAGTTTAGCTTCTTCAAATTGTTTAAGGAAATCATAAACAACATAAGCATAAATCGTATATTCTCATTCAACATCTTGATGATCATAAGAAAAGTAGCAACCCACATCAAACGGAATTTTAGATGAATAAATAACATCATCATCAACCATCGTTCTCTTCTTTCCTCTTGTTTCAATACCGTCGCGATTAAGAGCTTTCTCCATGCTTTCAAGAATTCGAGATATAGGAGACATGATTGGTTGCAGAACCTTGGATGAGAATTTCTCAGTCACAAGTTATGGTATATAAAGGAAAAAATATTCTCTGGGATGATGATGGTTCGTGACCCGATTTAGGTATTAGGGTTTCGCACGGTCAAGACGGAAAGGTATATCCGTATATGTACCTTTTGATAGTGCGGGACCGGTTGATCCTAACGGGTTTTAGAACACAATTTTTGAGGGTAGAATTTTTTTTTTAAAGAGCACACAACAATTTATCAATACTTCAACTATCATTCTTATCTATGAAAAATATTCTTCCTTGAATATTAATGTATTCTTAGCTCAACAAACGTGAGTTTAGAGCACAAGAGAATTAATATTTTTGAGAAGATTTTAATCAGAGAATGTGAAGAATTCATAACATTCAAATATGATTGAACTTATCATGAAGAGATTGCAGTATGAAAAGATTGTTGCTCATCAAAAACAAGTACTACTTGAGGAAAATAGTACACATGTCATGTAGTAATCCTTATCCAACAGGATTTTTCCTGGATAAGGTTCCAAGACTTGTGCCTAGTTTGCACAAGGGTGAGTTGTACATTCACCACCAGAATAATGCTGTTGTTTTCTTTTGAAACGTGAAAAATGATCATAGAAAATATTGTCATCAAAATAAGAGATATGATTAGAATTTTTACTTGAAGTTCCTTGTCTTGAAACCGACAGTTTGGCAATAAGATCCTTATATCATGTAATGATTTTCAAAAGTTTCCACCCTTTTTGGAGGTATATAGGTATCATTTAGAACCCATATTTGTGATGGTTTCACAAATTTCTTCTTTTTTTTTTTGTTTTTTTTGCATACTACCCTTTTGGTATGTTCAAATATTCGTGGACCATGAAGTGCTGCCAATTATGGAAGCAGATTCGCTTGAATGTGGTCTCGCCTCAAGAGGTTTAGATATCCGAATATCAGTAACACCTTTCAGAACTAAATCCAAGGTATTTTGAAGACGGTCAAACTGATAGTTTTCCAACCTCATATTACACTTTCTTTATACATGTCCTTTAGTGTTGCAATAGAAGCACACTTTCTGAGTTTCAATAAAATCAGAATAGGTAGTCTTAACAATTTCGTTTTTTAAAGAACTTTTCCTCCTTGGAGACACAATTTTATCTTGGTTTGAGAATTTCAACTGATCATCTCCAATTTTATTAGTTTCTGACTGCGATTTTTTTAGTATATCATGAACATAATTTGTTCTTACTTTTTCTAGTTCATCGCCTCGTTCAGAAACTGTCATCATGGTACTTTCTTTGGATTCACTATCGCAACATAGAGCATAGTTCTTACTCGTTGGTTGAGCGATCTCCAAGGCATCATCTTCAAGAGACATCCTTTTTTAGAATCATATTTATAAATAATACCAATGAGAGTATTGACTTTGTGTCTCAGCCGAACGAGCTCAGAAGTCTGAAATTCTATTCGCTTGAAAATTTTAGAGCTTTCCTTGGTTGCTTCCCGTTCTACTTCTGGGTCATACTCATATGTAAAACAATAGGAGTGGCACTTATTAATATCCAATTGTTTTATGGAAACATAGTGTTCGTCTCTAAGAGAGTTTGAAATTCAGACTCTCCACCCGAATCCATAGAAACAATTTATTTTAAACTGGCACAGACTGCTTAAAATAGTGTTACTCAGACTGCTTCAAAAACACACTTATTAGGAGTTAACGTGTTTGCCTTCTCTGATACCAATTGAAAACACCGAGGGTACCAGAATACACCACCAAATTTTTCGTAGAAAATCTGTATGGTCAAACTCAACATAACTCCGAGAGTTAAAACTCAACCAAGGAAAGTGTCTAGAGTTATATCTCTATCTCTCTTGCGATTAGAACATTTACATAATTGAATTTGTGAACCTAATCACAAAGAGAGTTCTTGTACGGTACCAAAGACCAATGTCCAAGGATCAGGTTGTATCCAACAAACTAGGTCAGGCGTATCTACTTTGATTGATCAACGAACAACCCGTGATATATTTCAATAATAAAGATAAACAATATAATGTGGAAAAAGATATAACACAGACACCACAAATTTTGTTAATGAGGAAACCGAAAATACAGGAAAACCCCAGGACCTAGTCCAGATTAAACACCAAACTGTATTAAGCCGTTAAAAACACTAGCCTACTACCAATTAACTTCAATTTGGAATGTAGTTGAGCCCAAAATCAGTTTCCCACTGATTCAGGTACAGTCACACTCCTTACGCCTCTTGAATCCCAACAGGATTCCGCGCAATTGATTCCCTTAGATGACGTCACACCAACTAAGAGTTTCTTCAACTCAATTGAAGACTTTAAACCAAATCTTCCTCCACAGATTAAGCCTATATGATTGATTTCATGATTTACGATCGAAACAGATGATTAGATCAAACATACGATCCACGTAATGGAAATCGATAGCAACTTCACAAAAGTATGGCTATCCTCAAAATTCGGACTTATGCAATCCGAAGTAAAGCCTAGATTATTATTCACCTCATAAGTATAAAACTTGTGGAATCACAAAGTTGAGACGAAGAGAACTTTGTGATTTATATCTATCATGTTCAAGTGATAAAACAACAATCGAACAAGATTAGGATACTCAAGTTATCAAGATAAGATAACTGGACCTGGATTCACGAAACCCCAATGAAGTATTTGATAGTCGCCAAACCCTAAAATGGTTTTTGCATAGGACGACTCTAGATACAACTAGCACATACCAAAAAGTAGTGTCGGGATTCAAAAATTCCAGTTTCCAAGAGTTCCCTTTATATAGACTTCAAAGCATAGGTTGCTTTAGGTTTAAGCTAAGATATCTTTGGAACCAAGCAAACAGTATCCACCTTTAGATGAAAGCTTTGAATCTTATTCACATAAACAAGATATACACTCTGGTTAGGTACACCGTAACTGAACCGTGTATAAATATTGTGTTTAACATGGTTATCAGAAACTAGCCGGTATGAAAGCTTAACACTCATTTTCATGAACATAAAGAAATTGATCTTGAGTCACAACCATGTGATCAAATAATTATAGTGTTAATTAGAGAATTGATCAAATGCAAATCATCTCGTAGGAATAATTTAATCGCATTTGAACACAATTGACATAGTTTGTAAATGTACAAAATTCAAATACTTGAGTCGTTCGTGAATCGACTGAGTCATCGTACGTGGACCGGTTTGCAAACTTAATAGCAAAACTGAGTTCCGGAGTTGACAAAAAAAATTTAGTTCACGTACCGTTTTGCAAACTGAGGTGCAAAACTGAGTTCCGGAGTTGTAAAATCTTTTCCAGTTTGCGGACCGGTTTGTAAACCTTAAGACTTTACCGGTTACGGAGTTCACATAACCTTTTCAGTTTGCGACCGGTTTGGGTACTAAACTGGTTCAAGAACATAGAGTTGTATTGGTTCACATACCGGTTTGAACACTTTAACTCGGTTCCCTTACGACATTTCAAAAATGGTTTGCATACGAATATGCATACCTATCCGGATCACGAAACAAACAGATTTTCCCATGATGTGCATACGAGTATGTGTATCACACAAAGTTGTAAGTCGATATATAGCTACTCCGCTACGTGTACATGTACATGTAATACGAATTCAGACATATAAAAATTATCTCAGTTTGTAAGACTGATATCACTGTCATGTATTCCAAATATAATAGTTCTATATTTCTCTAAATTAATTCGAAACATTCCAAAATAACATCATTGACACATATCACTGTTCCAGGCTATTTTCAAATGATAAAATTGAATCATGATTTTGTTCCGAACAATAAATTGTTCTCCACCGAAATTGATCAAGTATGAGCAAATGTTCCTTAATCTTAGTCATTAGAAAATTTTAAACTAAACAAGTAGTTCTCGACTTGAAATTCTTGTCTATGCAAGTGAAAAAGCGGGGGTACAACAACCACACCCAATATTTCGCTTAGCAATCTGTATGGACAAACTCAAATATACTTTCTAGAGAATCAACTACACAGTCAGACTCAATCTAGATAAAAAGTATATCAAAGAGTTTATATCTCAATCTCTTGATTTGATATATACTCAAGCAAATAGAAATCCGCGAGTCTTTATCAAATACTAGAGAGATAACTTGGATGGTACCAAAGACCAATATCCAAGTGTCAATCAATTTAAATCAACAACCAAAAGGTCGGATATTCTAATTGATTGAACAATGCACAACCTGTGATATTTCAATTATATAACAAAATATAATGCGGAATAGAAATAACACAGACACCATAATTTTGTTAACGAGGAAACCGCAAATGCAGAAAAACCCCGGGACCTAGTCCAGATTGAACACACATTGTATTAAGCCGCTACAGACACTAGCCTACTCAAAACTAACTTCGGTTTGGACTGTAGTTGAACCCCAATCAATCTCATACTGATCCAACGAGTTTTGTTCCGTCTTTTGATAAATCAAGGTGAACAGGAACCAATTGATAACCCGGACTTATATTCCCGAAGAACAACCTAGTATTATCAATCACCTCACAATAATCTTAATCGACGCAGCCAAAAAAGATATTGTGGAATCACAAACGATGAGACGAAGATGTTTGTGATTACTTTTCTATCTTGCCTATCGGAGATATAAATCTCAAGCCAATTATTACAATTGTACTCAAAACGATAGAATCAGCAAGATCAGATCACACAACTACAAGAAAAGTATTATCGGTCTGTCTTCACAATCCCAATGAAGTCTTTAATTCGTTAACCTAGTTTAGAGAAGAAAACCCAAGGTTAAAGGAGAATCGACTCTAGCTTATGCAACTAGTATCACACGTAAGGTGTGGGGATTAGGTTTCCCAGTTGCTAGAGTTCTCCCTTATATAGTCTTTCAAATTAAGGTTTGCAATCAATGTTAGCTTGGTAACAAAGCATTCAATATTCACCGTTAGATAAAAACCTGATTAGATTCAAGCTAATATTTCTCAACCGTTGGATCGAAAACTTAGCTTGTTACACACAAATGAAATGTCCAATTTTGGGTTTATGTAACCGTTCCCAAACATTAACATTTGTTGGTTCAACAATAGTTAACCAAATGGTTAGCCATATGATCACTTTCATATCCACCATATTCTTCTTCACCATAACTAGTTCAAATGACTCAAATGAATTAGTTAAAGAGTTGTTCAATTGCTTAGATCTTATGTAACTACACAAGACACAATCGAAGCAAAAACCGTTTGATTCACTCGAATCGGTTCATGAACTTTATAGCCACGGTTTGCAAAAGCATTCCTTAGTTTATATAAACATGAGTTCAAGAACAACCGATTTTAGATATAACCTACTCAAGTTCGCGGACTGGGTTCGCGGACTTAAGCTCACGGAAGGAGTTCACAAACTCCAGCAAAAATTCTCGGGTCGAGAACTTCCGCCAGTTCGAGGATTGAGTTCGCGGACTTGGCTCACGCCACATTCCGTTTCTCTTGATCAACAAAGTTCGCAAACTTTGGTTCAAGGAATAAGGACTTATACATATATGTATTTCCACAACAATGCTTATATCCTACCAATGGTTATGTAATCTAAACTCTCATTTTAATTATTGAAACATTCTCATAGGACGTTATATAGCCGTTATTCACAGACCATTTTTCGTCAGAGCAATTTTCAAAGTGATTGAAACATAACATGACATTCGTCACTAGGTAAAGACGAATTTGGCTAAAGCGAAAGCTTTCCAACACATATTTCGAGAAATAGATAGGAGAGATAAACTCGGCTCGAAATAGAAAATGTGTATAATCAAAGTCTATATATCAAAACGACTTTTGTCTCAAGAGTAGGAGATAGAGTAAATAGACTTTTGAGTGACGGATAAGTTCAAGTCTCCACATACGTTTTAGTTGATGAAGTTCCACCAGTTCCTTGAGTAGTCCTTCGTCTTGTATGATGATTGCCATGGAGTCTGATGCCAATTGAAAAAGCGGGGGTACAACAACCACACCCAATATTTCGCTTAGCAATTTGTACGGACAAACTCCAATATACTTTCTAAAGAATCAACTACACAGTCAGACTCAATCTAGATAAAAAGTATATCAAAGAGTTTATATCTCAATCTCTTGACTTGATATATACTCAAGCAAATAGAATTCCGCGAGTATTTATCAAATACTAGAGAGATAACTTGGATGGTACCAAAGACCAATATCCAAGTGTCAATCAATTTAAATCAACAACCAAAAGGTCGGATATTCTAATTGATTGAATAATGCACAACCTGTGATATTTCAATTATATAACAAAATATAATACGGAATAGAAATAACACAGACACCAGAATTTTGTTGACGAGGAAACCGCAAATGCAGAAAAACCCCGGGACCTAGTCCAGATTGAACACACACTGTATTAAGCCGCTACAGACACTAGGCTACTCCAAACTAACTTCGGTATGGACTGTAGTTTAACTCCAATCAATCTCACACTGATTCAAGGTACAATTATGCTCCTAAGCCTCTGATCCTAACAGGATGCTACGTACTTGATTCCCTTAGCTGATTTCACCCACAACTAAGAGTTGCTACGACCCAAAGTCAGAGAATTTAATAAAAAAATTTGTATCACACAGACCTACGAGTTTTGTTCCATCTTTTGATTGATCAAGATGAACAGGAACCAATTGATAACCCGGACTTATATTCCCGAAGAACAACCTAGTATTATCAATCACCTCACAATAATCTTAATCGACGTAGCGAAAAAAGATATTGTGGAATCACAAACGATGAGGCGAAGATGTTTGTGATTACTTTTATATATTTCCTATCGGAGATATAAATCTCAAGCCAATTATTACAATTGTACTCAAAACGATAGAATCAGCAAGATCAGATCGCACAACTACAAGAAAAGTAGTATCGGTCTGGCTTCACAATTCCAATGAAGTCTTTAAGTCGTTAACCTGGTTTAGAGAAGAATACCCAAGGTTAAAGGAAAATCGACTCTAGCTTATGCAACTAGTATCACACGTAAGGTGTGGGGATTAGGTTTCCCAGTTGCTAGAGTTCTCCCTTATATAGTCTTTCAAATCAGGGTTTGCAATCAATGTTAGCTTGGTAAAGCATTCAATATTCACCATTAGATGAAAACATGATTATATTCAAGCTAATATTTCTCAACCGTTGGATCAAAAACTTAGCTTGTTACACACAAATGAAATGTCCAATTTTTGGTTTATGTAACCGTTCCCAAACATTAACATTTGTTGGTTCAACAATAGTTAACCAAATGGTTAGCCATATGATCACTTTCATATCCACCATATTCTTCTTCACCATAACCAGTTCAAATGACTCAAATGAATTAGTTAGGGAGTTGTTCAATTGCTTATATCTTATGTGACTACACAAGACACAATCGAAGCAAAAACGGTTTGATTCACTCGAATCGGTTCATGAACTTTATAGCCACAGTTTGCAAAAGCATTCCTTAGTTTATATAAACATGAGTTCGAGAACAACCGATTTTAGATATAACCTACTCAAGTTCGCGGACTTAAGCTCACGGAAGGAGTTCACAAACTCCAGCAGAAATTCTCGGGTCGAGAACTTCCGCCAGTTCGCGGACTTGGCTCACGCTACATTCCGTTTGTCTTGATCAACAAAGTTCGCAAACTTTGGTTCAAGGAATAAGGACTTATACATATATGTGTTTCCACAACAATGCTTATATCCTACCAATGGTTATGTAATCTAAACTCTCATTTCAATCATTGAAACATTCTCAGAGGACGTTATATAGCCGTTATTCACAGACCATTTTTCGTGAGAGCAGTTTTCAAAGTGATTGAAACATAACATGACATTCGTCACTAGGAAAAGATGAATTTGTATAAAGCGAAAGCTTACGAAAAAATATTTCGAGAAATAGATAGGCGAGATAAACTCGGCTCGAAATAGCAAATGTGTATAATCAAAGTCTATATATCAAAACGACTTTTGTCTCAAGAGTAGGAGATAGAGTAAATAGATTTTTGAGTGACAGATAAGTTCAAGTTTCCACATACCTTTTAGTCGATGAAGTTCCACCAGTTCCTTAAGTAGTCCTTCGTCTTGTATGATGATTTCCATGGAGTCTTAAGCTCAACTACACTTTCTATCCTAGTTCGAGACCTTTAGCTATATAGGCTATAAATCAAGACTTATAGTTTTGATCACTAACATTGACAAACATGCTTGAGATAGCAACGCATGCGAGTTCGATCGAGCAATGCTCTAACAATCTCCCCCTTTGTCAATTTTAGTGACAAAACTATTAATACATATGGAATACAAAAAATAAATAAATTAACTTTTGTAGATCATATTCCACATGTGTAATCTTTAACATTACTCGAAATCTTCGTCACTTCCAAGTAATCCAATGATCCCAAAGGTTGTAAGTTTAGCATCATCGTAGTTAAAAATCCGTAGCTATAACAACAAGAAAACAATAGTTCTCAATCATTGTTATACAATGTCATAGTATCATTATACAACATCAAAGTTCAATTGTATCACAACTTCAACAACAATACTGTGGTGATATGTATCACTCCCCCTTAGTCAATACTCCATCTCACATGGAAACCACCCCCCCTTACATAATGATCCGAAAACCATATGTATTTGTAATGTGAACTACATATTAATTCTCCCCCTTTTTGTCAATAAAATTGGCAAAGGTACAAGAACGGGATCCTAATGAAATTTCCGAAAGAGACATTTCATGACCAAAAGAAAGAAACACATATCATCTTATTTAGATGCAATCATAAAGCCGAAGCTAAATGCATTCATCAAGGAGTTTAAAGATACAATATAACCCCTATAATATTGGTCGGTTGTCAGCCAAGAAAAAATAATTTAAGTTATTTCACTTCACAAATATAAATAATAGTATAGTTATAAGAACAGATTCGTTCCACAGGGAGATATGGGTTGTTTAATTGCTTTTGAAAACTTCAGTAAACTGGGGGGATTTTGTTGTTTTTAAAAATAATTTAAATTAAAAACGAAAGATAAAAGTGTCTAAGAAATATCAGAGGAAAAGCTGGTTAAGGAATTCGACGTCCATCACCACACATGTTAATCAATCAAGCATCATTCACACTCTCATTCACCAATAACCCTAAAGTATCCCCAATCGGTGTATATACTTCGTTACGTCTCCACAAATCAACAAATAATGCAATCGCAATTATATGAATTCTTTCCCAACAAATAACCTAATGCTTATCGCTAGAAGATTCAACTTGAGGAAAGCTTTAAAATCTATAAAACGAGTTATTCATAGGCAATACGAACACAATCGTGATATATTCAACCTAGGCCAAGTTTTACTTGTGACTTCCTTCATGATTCACACTGCTAATGATCACAAATTACTACTAATTATTAGAATCTTGATAAAATTACCTAAGACTTCTAATTAGCGATAGATAAGTTATTGTGGTATTTAATTCGCGACTTAAATATGCAAAACAACTAACCATATTACATGAACAAAATCATATAATTATTATACTTAGTAAAACTTGAACGATAAATAAGATAGTGAATGAAAAACTCAATGCATTAATCAATTAACATGGTTGTGATTTTAGATTACATCCCTAACCAATTAAAAGAACTAGCTGCTCATACTTTTTAGCAATCAAAATAGAAAAAAGATAGAACAGAAACTACAGTCGCAGAAGGGTTTTAACTGCAGCCGCTATAGTTGCTGGAGATCTTTAGCTACTGCTGCTGCATAAGTTGAACTCCTAAAGCTTCTATGGGGACTTTCTGCAAACAATTTATGGGCGTGAAAACTAGGGTGAGGAGATCCTTTTTGGTTGCAAATTCGACCTCTATTTATAGCTTTTTATCCCTGGAAATTCGAATCTAATAAACTTCTCACACTTCTTAACCGACTTAAACCCTAAAATCTTATAGCAAGGTTAAGAAAGGATCGTTCCCACAGAGAGGATCTAGGTTGTCAAGTTGTTTCGGTTTCCTATATAAACAAGGGGTGATTTCTGATTTTTATGTAAAGAAAAATAAACTAAAAGCAAATAATGAAATAAACAAGCAAATCAATGAGATGAAGATATTGGCCAAGGATTAGTTTTCATTCACAAATATGAATTTGTAACAATAACTAGAATTGATATTTAATCTCAACTTTTATCAAAAGTCCTAGGATACCTTGATCGCAAGAATATCCCGCTAATTTCTTCTTGTCATCAACAAACACATTAAAAGATGCGAAAGTGAATTCTTCCTAGAAAGCAACCTAAAGTGTAAAATCACAATTAAGTTTAACTCCCTAAGAGCACTAAGTTCTATGAAATAAAACTAATCAATGCAAACGAACGTGTAAAAGCACTAATCCGTTTTAACAAAGGTTATGATCCACATGTGACTACTAGGATGTATCACTACAAGCAATAATCACAATTATGCTACGTGTATTCAAGGTGTATCACGTTTATGTATAATAAACCCTAAACTAGCAATAGATATGATTACGAGTTCTACCAATTTGCAACTTGACAAAACTAACAATCAATCATACATGGCGATATTTCTAGCGAATCATAATCGACAAAACATGGAGACAAAACTAATTTATTGAATGAAAACCCATATTTGGAAATCCAACTTATTCCTTAACCAATAATAAAATCTAAGTACTCATGGCATAGGAGTTCATCACAGGAGAAAAAGAAAACCCATGTTTCGAAACCCTAGGCTAAAAGTAGAAGAAGAGATTAATAAGATATGGAGATCCTCCTTTGTAGAGAGTATAAGTCTCTCTTTTATAAATTCCAATTTGTGTCTTTTGTCTATCGACCATATCCAGCGTTGTAATTCATTCCAAGCCCGATTGCACCTAGCCCAACCAATTCTGACAGTCATTCTGATCTACAGGCCCATAAAAATTGATAAGTCTGTCAGTTCCACAAAACTGACAGGCAACTCCATCCTTGATCAGCATCCCAGGAACATCAATTACTAATCCCTCCTGCACCAGTCACTGCACCACCTGCATCAAGCCAGCTGACTGCATACCACTATTAACTCAAGCCACAAACCATTAGCATTTCCCATCTCTTCTTGTTCTTTCTTGTAGCCTTAGCATCTAGGAGGACCACCTTCAGAAACTGCACACTTCAATACGACCAGTGCTGATAACCCATTCTAATTTTCACAGTCGCGACACTGTCACAACCATTATGACCATCTTTGTGGCTTCACTGTATCAGCAAGAGGTTGCAGTTGCAACCTTTCCATACTCTTCTCAGCATAATCAGTTCAGATCAAGTCCTTCCCTATAACTAGCTCACACAGCAGCCACCAATGTCAATCATCATTTGTGGCCATTCAAATTTCTTTCCCTGCACATTCATACCTAGCATTCATCTATCTGTTCATAACTCATCCATTCATCTACGGAGACAACATTCAATTGCAGCTGTAATTCCTGCTTCATTCTGAACTCCCATTACAACATCACTTGTAGTTCTCACTGAATAAGAACTGAACCTGTAACTAGCCTTGGAAACTACAGTCCCATGAAAATCAACAACACCAGCAACATCAACATTTATTCAATTCCACCAACACTGCCTGCGATGATTTTGCTCGCAGTTCTCTTCAGTCCATTCCAACCTCCACAGTCCATAAACTTCAGACCAATAACACAAATTCAGCTCCATAATTTCTGCAACTTGAGCTACATCCACCACCAATGCCTTCGCTGCCAATTTCCTGCAATCTTTTGTAGCTTCATAACCACCTAACTCAGGCCACAGACTCAACTCCTCCAATTTCTTTGTGCTTCTCTGCAACCCATTCATCCCGTCGCGACCAACCAATCAACCAACTTCTCGCTTGGCTTAATTCCTTCCTTTCTCCATTTTCTGCAATGCCAACTCCCATTGGTGACAGCAACACAAATCTGCAGCTGCATCAGTCCATAATTCAATCACCACCAGCTCCAGATGCACTCAAATTCCTTGTAATCATTCATGGAAATACACACAGAGAACTCAACCCTTGAATCTCTTCACCTGAGTCATGCTCTATATTGCATTCTTACTAATATTCAATCGGTAACAACAATATCAGAACCCATTGCTTCCGTATTCTTAACTTTGTACAGCAGCATCAACTTCTCCTCTTTCGATTCACAACACAGATCACTCAATGGAGCAACATCAACCCCAATTCCAGTTTGAATTCAACCCTAGTCTTCAATTACCGAAACCATCACTACCAAATGAAAATCCAACACAAACCCATTGCTTACAGACCTTTGAATCCACAGAAACTCGCAACTGCTTGATGATTTTACTCCCTTCATCTCCATTTTCTCCGACACCAGCTTATTGTTCTTGATAGAGTTTTCGTATGAGAATTCAAACAAAAACTAAACTCTTACAAATTCGACTTGTCTTACCCTTTTACAACTCTCTGGTCCGACGACGTACTCCACCAGACCAGACCTGAGCTTTCCGGCATGAACCATTCTTGGCAAGGAACTGAGAGCGACGACGAGATTTGGCTGAGAGAAGAACTGGTCGTGTAATGACCAACTCGACCTAGTTTCTAGGTTATAAGGAAAACGGATCTACGATACCCACTCATTAGGATAAGGGTCACCCAAATGGAGGTGTGGCAATTCAGTTCCCAGCATAGTTCTTCTTGTTGTTTCTAGTTCATTTGTTATCTCCTTCTTGTGAAACCTAGCCAGCTCCAAATATAAATATCGTATGTGAATTGACCTTTTTTCCTTTTACGCTCCAAAAATAAGATTTCTCCTTCTTTTTCTCCAAATGACTCCAAAGTACCTATTAAACTCAAAAGCAAACATAAGATACATAATTTACATGAAAACATACCAAAGAAAGCATAAACTATAGATATAAATGAAGGTGTTTATGACACCTATCAAATTCCCCCACACTTAGACTTTGCTAGTCCTCGAGCAAATCAAACAAAACAAATACTAAAAATACATACAACTCCGTGTCGTCGAGGCTACGGTCACACTTAGCACGTATAACAAGCCTTTAAACCCCTAGGTGTCCCTACTGGACGAGTTTTAGTATCGTGAGGGTTTACTAGAAATATACCCACAAAACCTATTTTTCCAACTTACTAGTTCTCCGTAATGATATCATCCAACGCGCTAAGAAGACATAGAAATTCTTCACACTAGTAATAAGAAGTTAGACACATAAATGAACACAATCACATCCTTAAAAGTTGAGAGAGAAATAACCATCCCTTATCGAAAGAAATTCGGGTTCGGAGTGATCGAAAGTCTCGACTCTGCCTCACAAGATAGGGTTTTATGAAGTTGCTCTCAATAATAAATAGATTTTTATGGGTCACACATGTGTCGAGGTAGGAATGAAGAGAGAATCATGCGACACGTTGAATGGTAGGAAGGCAAAAACCCTCCGAATTGTTTTGAAAACCCACATATTTTATTCATTTTGAAAACCCTTTTTCTGACGATCTCTAAGAAAGGAAATCAACCACTTAACGAAGGTGGGAATATGCTTACTTACCTCTTTATCCGTTCAGCGTGCAGTTAGCACCACTCTCACAACATCCATAGAAACGTCTTCGGTCTTCAATCCTTGTCTTCATCTTCGTCTTCGGTCTTCAACTCTTGATGATGAAATCTTGAACTTCGTAGAATCTTGACAATGTGATTCTTTCCTCTAATTCCTTGTTGCTTGAAACTTCATTGTGGATATTCCTTCTTTCCATTGGCTTTATTGAAAGAATACAAAACTAAAAACGAACTATACAAACCCAAAATATGATACAAAAGATTTTTCTTGTCTCTTTTTTTCTTCTTTTTTTTTTCTTTTTTCTTTTTTTATTTTTATTTTTTTATTGAGACAAGAAAAATAAAACAAATACAAAATAAAAACAAAACAAAATAGTAAAACGAATAATAAACCTAACAAAATTTTCTCTTGTCTCTTTTTTTTTTCTTTTTTTTTTCTTTTTTTTTTTGACAAGGGACTTAGCATAAAATGACCATGTCCCAAGTTTTTTTTTCGGTACAAGAGAAAATAATATACAAATATGATAAAATAATAAAAAAAATGCAAGTACAAAGACCATGGTGTAAGTACTTTACCGTTTGATTCTTCACAACTTGTATGTCTCGATATCATAAACTCCTTGAACTCGCATCTTGATAATCTTCGCTCTTGTACATAAAGTCTTCAACTTGTAAAAATTCTTCTCCTTGTCTTGTTGCTTTACTTGAATCTGAAATCTGCTCATTCCTGTACTGTTGCTTGTAAACCTTGAACGTCTTCAACTTTCCTTCGAATTTGTGATGCTCCCCTTGTTGATGATGATAGTGTTTCTATGGACCTGTTGGTGTAGAGAGAGATAAAGTGGATGGTGCTAACTGCGTACAAGATTACAAGTGATATGTAAGTTAGCAATTCGATGTCACCATCATGATTGATAAAATAACACTCAAGAGATCAAAATAGTGCTTCTATTGGTGGGAGGTTGGGTAGCTCACCATTTTACCCGGAGCTTACGTACGGTGACGCACAGTCTAAAAGCACATATTTAGACAGGTACAAAAAATGAATGCCGGTGCCTCACATGATGTAACAATAGGTAGTCTCCACTATAGGGGATCACAAATCTAATACCGAATTCAGTCTGCACCTCATTTGCCACTGGCATGGTTAAATCCAACTTTAACTCTCATACAAGTAAGAAACCCGATCATGTTCTCTGTCATCTCTAAGTTCAGTCACTCTTATGAGAATCTCGATGTAATCTTAGCGACATGTATACTATGTGAATCTAAACTAACTACAAGTTGGAGTTCTTTTATTCACTAATTGACATAAAAGTTGAAAAAAAATGAAAAATTTACAATGCAAATGCTTAACCACTCCCCCACACTTAAACTTTACATTGTCCTCAATGTAAATTGAATCGTCCAAAGAAAGTCAAGGTGGGAAATCATATAATGATATGCGACAAGAAATCAAAAAAAATAAATACAAGACAAGAAAAAGCTAAAAACAAGACAAGAAAGAAATACAAGACAATAAATACTCATCCTATGGGTTGCCTCCCATTTAGCGCTTGGTTTAAAGTCATCAGCCCGACTTGCAAGACGAATTCCCCATACACCAACAATCTGAAAAGTTGGGGATCCTTCCATGTAACCTGTTTTGCAAATAGTAACTTCACACAAACATTAGTATAATAAAGAAAAAGTGAAGCTATATCCCAATAGAAGTTTCCCCCACACTTATTATTGTCCACACTTGGAAGTGTATAAAGAACATAAAATTCAGGAACTTCTATGGTTTCTTCTATGCAAACATTCATAATATGAGAATCAAATGTTTCTAATGGTGGAAATCGAGAAACAAAGTCATTCAACAATATTCTCGAAGCACATACATTCAAACCAATAAGAGGTAAAGAAGAAGAAACAATATGCAAAGGGTTATACAAACCTTGCACAATCTCTTGTATCACATAATCCTCGTCATCCTTGAAAAATTCAAGTGAATTACTCACCTCTTTTATATCATGGTCCTCTATCAAACCTTGCAACCATTCTTCATCCGTTTCTACCTTAACTAAAGTCTCGGCATTAACATCATCATTATAATCCTTTGCAAGATCAATTGGGTCTTCCACAATATTGGTCATAACGGTCACATTCTCAACATACTCGTCATCATTAGGCTCAAACTCTTTCGCGGATCCAAATTTTATTATAAGAAACTTTTTTAGAACACTCAAAAATGCAGCATCCTCAAGATCCACCCTTTGAATAGGCTCTTGATCATTATTAAGATCAATGCTTGAGTAATCTACACAAGTGTCAACATATTCCTCTTCGTCTCCATTTTGATTCCAAAAAGATTCCGTTGTACACCTTTGGGAAATGTCACCATGGGTTGGTTCAAGCGACGTATCTTCATAATCATCATCACTTTCATAGTTAACATAAGATTGGTTGTCGCTGAATTTAGTGTTGCTAACCTCAAACTCATCCTTTTGAATAGGCGAATGATCATTATTAAGATCAAGAGTTGAGTTAGCTACACAATTATCAACGAAAGTCCCCAAAGGTTGGCCTTTTTCAACATTAGCATCAATCAAATATGATCACACACCCACAGGCACATAGAATAATTATTGCTTTGTAAACAAAATTCTTCTTCATACCTTTTTTCCTTGTATTCATCAATGCTTCTTCGTAAGATAGCCATACCTTCACGAAGTTCTTGGAGTGCTCGTTTGTAGCCTCTTTATCTTTTTGAAAACTCTTGTCGTAAAAAAGTTGGAAAAGTTGTCTAACAAGTTGGAGACTTGTTGTTCACGAGCATAAGAATCCTCCAATCCTTGTAGTTGTTCGCACACCTACCTGTCATTCATAAGGTTGTTGATATGTATGAGGACCACAATATTCCGTAGGATATTGATCATAGCCATATACCCATGGAATGGTTGGAAGTTTCCATATTGTTGAGGTTGTTGAAAACGTAATCCGTCATTCCCAATATGCTCCATCCATAGAAATTGGTACCTGAAACACGATTCTAAAACAAGGTTAACAACCGGAAAAATAAACACAAAAAAAAAACTAAGAAAAAAAAAAAAAAAAACCAAAAACAAGTGACAACCGCTGCCTCCCCGGCAACGGCGCCAAAATTTGATCGCTGTCGTATGCGTCAAAAATAAATTACTTTCTCACAGCTCAAAATAAATAATATAGCAAGGGTAAGAAAGGATCGTTCCCACAGAGAGGATATAGGTTGTCAAGTTGTTTCGGTTTCCTATATAAACAAGGGGTGATTTCTGATTTTTATGTAAAGGAAAATAAACTAAAAGCAAATAATGAAATAAACAAGCAAATCAATAAGATGAAGATATTGGTCAAGGATTAGTTTTCATTCACAAACATGAATTTGTAACAATAACTAGAATTGATATTTAATCTCAACTTTTATCAAAAGTCCTAGGATACCTTGATCGCAAGAATATCCCGCTAATTTCCTCTTGTCATCAACAAACACATTAAAAGATGCGAAAGTGAATTCTTCTTAGAAAGCAACCTAAAGTGTAAAAGCACAATTAAGTTTAACTCCCTAAGATCACTAAGTTCTATGAAATAAGACTAATCGATGCAAACGAACGTGTAAAAGCACTAATCCGTTTTAACAAAGGTTATGATCCACATGTGACTACTAGGATGTATCACTACAAGCAATAATCACAATTATGCTACGTGTATTCAAGGTGTATCACGTTTACGTATAATAAACCCTAAACTAGCAATAGATATGATTACGAGTTCTACCAATTTGCAACTTGACAAAACTAACAATCAATCATACATGGAGATATTTCTAGCGAATCATAATCGACAAAACATGGAGACAAAACTAATTTATTGAATGAAAACCCATATTTAGAAATCCAACTTACTCCTTAACCAATAATAAAATCTAAGTACTCATGGCATATGAGTTCATCACAAGGAGAAAAAGAAAACCCATGTTTCGAAACCCTAGGCTAAAAGTAGAAGAAGAGATTAATAAGATATGGAGATCCTCCTTTGTAGAGAGTATAAGTCTCTCTTTTATAAATTCCAATTTCCGTCTTTTGTCTATCGACCATAGCCAGCCTCGTAATTCAGTCCAAGCCCGATTGCACCTAGCCCAACCAATTCTGGCAGTCATTCTGATCTATAGGCCCATAAAAATTGATAAGCCTGTCAGTTCCACAAAACTGACAGGCAACTCCAGCCTTGATCAGCATCCCAGGAACATCAGTTACTAATCCCTCCTGCACCAGTCACTGCACCACCTGCATCAAGCCAGCTGACTGCATACCACTATTAACTCAAGCCACAAACAATTAGCAGTTCCCATCTCTTCTTGTTCTTTCTTGTAGCCTTAGCAGCTAGCAGGACCACCTTCAGAAACTGCACACTTCAATACCACCAGTGCCGATAACCCATTCTAATCTTCACAGTCGCGACACTGTCACAACCATTATGACCATCTTTGTGGCTTCACTGTATCAGCAAGAGGTTGCAGTTGCAACCTTTCCATACTCTTCTCAGCATAATCAGTTCATATCAAGTCCTTCCCTATAACTAGCTCACACAGCAACCACCAATGTCAATCATTATTTGTGGCCATTCAAATGTCTTTCCCTGCACATACCCAACATTCATCTATCTGTTCATAACTCATTCATTCAGCTATGGCGACAACATTCAATTGCAGCTGCAATTCCTGCTTCATTCTGAACTCCCATTACAGCATCACTTGTAGTTCTCACCGAATAAGAACTGAACCTGTAACTAGCCTTGGCAACCACAGTCCCATGAAAATCAACAACACCAGCAACATCAACATTTATTCAATTCCAACAACACTGCCTGCGATGATTTTGCTCGCAGTTCTCTTCAGTCCATTCCAACCTCCACAGTCCATAAACTTCAGACCAATACCACAAATTCAGCTCCATAATTTCTGCAACTTGAGCTACATCCACCACCAATGCCTTCGCTGCCAATTTCCTGCAATCTTTTGTAGCTTCATAACCACCTAACACAGGCCACAGACTCAACTCCTCCAATTTCTTTGTGCTTCTCTGCAACCCATTCATCCCGTCGCGACCAACCAATCAACCAACTTCTCGCTTGGATTAATTCCTTCCTTTCTCCATTTTCTGCAATGCCACTCCCATTGGTGACAACAACACAAATCTGCAGCTGCATCAGTCCATAATTCAATCCACCAGCTCCAGCTGCACTCAAATTCCTTGTAATCATTCATGGAAATACACACAGAGAACTCAACCCTTGAATCTCTTCACCTGAGTCATGCTCCATCTTGCATTCTTACTAATCTTCAATCGGCAACAGCACTATCAGAACCCATTGCTTCCGTATTCTTAACTTTGTACAGCAGCAACAACTTCTCCTCTTTCGATTCACAACACAGATCACTCAATGGAGCAACATCAACCCCAATTCCAGTTTGAATTCAACCCTAATCTTCAATTATCGAAACCATCACTACCAAATGCAAATCCAACACAAACCCATTGTTTACAGACCTTTGAATCCACAGAAACTCGCAACTGCTTGATGATTTTACTCCATTTATCTCCATTTTCTCCGACACCAGCTTATTGTTCTTGATTGAGTTTTTGTCTGAGAATTCAAACACAAACTAAACTCTTACAAATTCGACTTGTCTTACCCTTTTAAAACTCTCTGGTCCGACGACGTACTCCACCAGACCAGACCTGAGCTTTCCGGCATGAACCATTCTTGGCAAGGAACTGAGAGCGGCGACGAGATTTGGCTGAGAGAAGAACTGGTCGTGTAATGACCAACTCGACCTAGTTTCTAGGTTATAAGGAAAACAGATCAACAATACCCACTCATTAGGATAAGAGTCACCCAAATGGAGGTGTGACAATTCAGTTCTCAGCGTAGTTCTTCTTGTTGTTTCTAGTTCATTCGTTATCTCCTTCTTGTGAAACCTAGCCTGCTCCAAATATAAATATCGCCTGTGAATTGACCTTTTTGCCTTTTACGCTCCAAAAATACGATTTCTCCTTCTTTTGCTCCAAATGACTCCAAAGTACCTATTAAACTCAAAAGCAAACATAAGATACATAATTTACATGAAAACATACCAAAGAAAGCATAAACTATAGATATAAATGAAGGTGTTTATGACACCTATGAAAAAAGGCATACCTTTGAGAAAAAAATACAGAGCAAATCATGAAAATCAATTTATAAATCAAAATAGAATAAAGGAAAAGTAAAATCGACAAGAAACAATCTCAGGTCAGTCAAAACCTAAACAAAATTGGAATGCAATGGATAAACTGTTTGAACCATTACTCTGGTATTGTTATCCCCCATCCGGCTTAGGAATCAACACGGACGGGGGATTACTCTAAAAAATTCATAATTAAGATGGGATTTTGATTTTGGAATAAGACTTTGGGAGCTGAGAGGTGAGAGAAAATAGCCATTCAGAAATTCGGATAGGAAAAATATCATCTTTTCATGATCTGCATAAAAAAAATTGACGCAGGTTGCCAATTTCCTTGTCATGAACAATGATATGACAATTATTATATTTTCTTTTCTTCTAGGATGACATCTAGATCGAGATCATTATTCGACCAGTTTTACTCACATTCCCCTGCGATATACCCTTGGTTTGTGATGGTATAGGATTTTAAACCCGCAATTGGATCGTTTTTGCAATATTCGAAATCCGTATTGGATTATCATTATCATCCACTCTTCGACTGAGTTTCTATTATTCTTGAGCCAGCTGTGTGGCGATTGCTTCAATGCATGCAAGTGTTATCTTATATAACTGATTATATTTTGAAGCATTAGATCATAATTGTGTTGATCTTCTACATAAATGGGTAAGCCTAAGTGCGCCAGCACATCTATATTATCCCATGTGGTTGTTACATCGATATGTCTAAACAAGTTCGCTCCTTTCAACCAACATTTCAAGATAAAATGTGCAGGAATTCATTCGATTTCATCTGTTTGAAATTCGTAATACATACTTGCAATGTAATCCCATGAACTCAAAATATTGGCATGTGCAATACGCTTCATTTGTGTCTTGCTTCAGT